>NC_079299.1:30096421-30376421 GCF_023638135.1 Falco biarmicus
GTTTGGAGCATCCAGCAGTGTCAGTCAGGGATGGGGTCTGCATTTCCAAAAGTGGCGTTTGCGTCCAGCCTTCAAATGCAACATCAAGCGTCTCCAGTCAGTGTCTTGGCAGTGACAGCACAGGTGGATAAGTGCACATTTGAGCATCCATCCAAATTAGACATCTTGGGGATGGACAGTCAGTGACTGAGGTCCCTACATCCTGTCGGGGCAGGGGAACAGAGCAGTTATAGTAGGGGAAGAAACATTAGAGAAAACTGCTGATGGATATTTTATTTTAGATTTCCCATAAAACACTACCTACCAGTAAGGTGGAAGTTTCCACAAGCAGGTAATGCAAGCCATGCAGTGAGAAAAGGTCACTTTTCCAATGGACAAAGTTGTTTCTGTCCAGAAAAAGTGCAGTTGCACAATAACGTTCCCTAACGATAGGGAAGGGGGTGGGGTGGGGGGTGGGAAAAGGCATGTTTGTTCAGTTTTCAGGGATCTTGCAACCGTTTTTCTTCAACCTGCAGGTGGCATTAGCACTAAAAATGGATTTTTCTTTCTTTCTTGAAAAGCGTTTAGCAATGAAATGAAGAAAGCTGCAAGGGGATCTGTAGTAGGACTGCGTGCTTGGAGTTAGTCATGCTAACTGCAGATGGCATTTTTGCATGTTTTATAAGGCAGGGATATACAAATGTTTTAGCACCCTGAAATATAATACATTAAGTTTCCGGAAGCAGGCAGGCTGGTAGGACCGGAGGAGCCTGAGCTTACGCTAAATCTGTGCAACTGTGAAAGCATTGTGCCGCGTTCAGAGCAGTGCTGACTGCCGGCAGCACCAGGCTGACACCTGTCCGTCACGGCGTCACCTCTAGCAAGGCAGCACCTCAAGCTGCCAGTGTGCATCTCCAGCCTTCAGTGAGGGACAGTTTTGGATGCCCCAAACTGCTGAGGAACAGTTTATTGCAGGTCCAAGCTGGTTCCCATAAAAAGCAACAGGACAACTCAGAGCTGAGTGGGGCAGGATCAGACCCTCCTGCACAGTGAAGAGTGCTGCGGAGGCACTGCAGCCTTTTGGCTGCTCAGTGTCTTGGACTCTTTGGCTGTGAAGTGGAGAATAATAATAATACCTGCCGGCCTTCTTGCCTGGCACGGGGGGCTGGAAACATTAATTAGTGCTGAAATGGGGCTTAGAATATGAAAGGGTATTTTTTCCCCTCTTTTTTTTTGTGTGTGTGCATGTCAGGAATGGGAACAAGCTCCTGGTTTAAACTGCAAAATCCATCCCAAACCCCGACACTAATGCCTCCACCTTCCTGAAACACCAATGTGTCCCATGGGACACAATTCCTTCCAGCAAGGCTGGAGCCTTGTTTCACCTTGTCCTGGTGAGCTGAAAATAAGCTTTTTATGGCCATAGTCATTCACGTGTGAGTTTGTGGCCAGGAAAAGTCCACTCAGATTGGATAACAGCAGCAAACCTGGAAGAACAAAGCCCTGCAAAGGTGGAGCTGGGTCAGTCTTTATCCCGCTGACCAACTTTTTGCCCAAAGGCCACAAGGGTTCCCAAATAGTGATAAAACCAAAAGCAGACATTGAAATCCCTTGTGACCTTGTGCTGTTTCAGCCATGACTGACACAAGGTAAACCTCAAGTACCTGAGAGTAAAGCACCTATAGGGTTTCAGCAGGAAAAGCCAGTCTGTAGCTGGGAAAACTGGAGTCAATCGTCTGCTCTGAAGTTTTCTTTATTTTCCTTAGTTTAGTTTTCTGCTGCCACTTGAGCACTCCTTCAACATCCGGACCCCTGACTCAGCCAGCTGCTGTCGTGTGCTCTGAAGCTGGTACTCATGTGCAAAAACCCAGGGCAAGGCTTTGCTAGCAGCTCTACCTATGACAGTATAGATGCAATTGCATGACATCAGCTTAGACTGCAAATCTTCCCACATGCCCCAAACTAAAAAAAATATTGAATTAGCTTCATGAGAAAAGACAGTGGCTCCTGGTTCCACTGGTGTTGAAGTCCCAAGAAGAAAGCCAGGAGTGCTGGGAGGGAGGAGAGTTGCAGCAAAAGGTTTTTGAAGAAGGGAAACTGTCAGCTGAGGGAGAACTGAGGCCGCAGAGCTCTCATCAGAGGCTGCGTGGAGATTTTTTTATCTTTTTTTTTTTTTTAAACAAACCATTTTGTTATTGGGAAGTGTTAATTTGTGAAAGCAAAACAACTCCAGGCAAAAGGTGTCCTTTGACAAATTTCCCATATTGAGGAGGGGTGGGGAGAAGCATGAAAAAGAGGGGAAAATAAATGTAGAACGATTGCAATGTCATGGGGGGTAAGTGGTACGTTTGAGACAGGGGCTAAATCACTGCTAAATCACTGCAGGCAGAATTGATGTGAGTCTGGAGCACACTGAGAACTGGGCAGGGGCATAAACCTAATTGATTTGAGGCTGGAGCAGGGAGTTAATTGGGGGCCAGGGTGGAACAGTAACTAACGTAGCGCTGTGATAGCCAAAAGCATATCTCACTCTACACTGGTCACAGCCGTTGTCCTGCCTGTGCCGGGCGTGAATGCTGGGGGCCGGGGAATCACTCCGGTAGCTTAGACCATGATTTCATTATTTTGGTTGGAGGCCAGTCTCATGCATTTGGAGAGAACTTGAGCATATTTTGAGTGCTTGTAAGTGCTCTCTGTTGCAATGGACCTCAGGAAAGAGGTGCCACACAGCATGGCTCAGCAGCGCTTGTCATCCTCAGCGTTGTTTTGGCTGGGGAAGGGGAGGAGCAATTGGGGGCCAGAACAATTATTTCAGTGATCATGGTAAAATGGGTGGTTTTGCGGAGAACTTAATTCCTCTCAGAGAAGCAACGGATGTCCCCAAGGAAACGACCTAGACCAGGTCTGCAGTTACTCCTTACAAATGTTCCCCCCCTCTTTTATTTTTTTTTTTTTTTTTTAAAGACTGTTGAATTGAGCACTCAAAATTTGAAAATGCAAAGATGAAGGTTGCCTGGGCAACTGCTTTGCACTGAATGAGGAAATGATCTTGTGAAACAAACATTAAGTGATCATGTAATTAAAGGCTGAATCAAAATTCTGTTGTACGAGGAAGGAGCCTGAATTAAAGTTGACCAGGCAACTTTCAGTTCAGTGTTTTCTAAATTTTAAGAACTTTACTTGAATCAGCTTTTTAAAATAATTTCTCCTTTTGTGTGCAATCTTAGCTTTTTCTGCAAGGAAATTTGTGGTCCATGAATGTTTTGTGGCCAAGCACACCTCTAGTCACAGTCTGAGTTTCAGCCCAGGACCTGTAGATACCCAGCACAGATGTCTACTGTTGGGACAGAGTGCAACTTTGGTCTGCTGCCCTTTGGGGAATGACTTACAACTGAAGGAACAACACAACCTTTCAGTTTATTATTATGTAGAGTTTGCCACACTGCATCAGATGGGCAGTGAATTAAGTCTACATCAGATGTACCAAAGGAAGATTCAAGAAATTAGTATACAGATGTAGAACAGTCTGTCCACAGGAAGACTTCACCCAAGCTGCTAGTAGTTAGAGGTTGTTTTAAACCCTCAGGAATAATTTTTTATCTCTTCCAAACTGTACTTTTTATTTACTTTTTGTCAGTGGTTTTGGTTTTAGATTTCACCCTTTCACCATTTCCATTACCCAATGTGTCAGAGTAATGTAGTGACTCAGTATTCCTGGGGTCTGCTTTAAGCTCTGGGGTGAGAGTGTGGTCCAAAACAATTGTTAGCAATCAGTCACCAACAGCAAAAGCAAAATGCCTTAAAACTGCAGCATTAAATGCTGCTTGGTTAAGAAAAACTTTTAAGTGATGTCCATTTCTATATAATGTATGAATCCTTGTAAATAATACCTTCCATTTCGTTCCTTTTGCAAACCCGCAGTAGCATCTTTCAATGCATTATAGCATACTTGCCATTTCAAACCTGTATTTAAGACTTCGCATCAGCAAACTCCTCTCTAATTTAGCTGGAAACACACATGCATTTTTAGCTTACACATTTTTTAGCTTACTAAGTGATAGTTACACAAAGCTCTACCATTCTCTTGCTATTTCAAGGGCAAGAAATGTCCGTACACGCAGCATGTACTAGGGCCTGGCTTTTATTATTATAATTGTTATTGTACTTAGCTATCAGTCAATGTGGAGCTTCAATTTGACACAAATTATCTCCACAGTGGTGTGTTCCTACCGTGAGATGCTTTCACAGCCCCTAGCTCCAAGCATGAAGGCAAAAGACTAGTTTTAACCTTCTCCCATTTGCGCCCAGTCTCATTTTGCCTAATGATCTTGCTTTATTTTCCTTCTTTTTTTGTAAATCCTAGGCTCTTCAAATAGTTACATCTAGATATATGGTGATACAATAGTGAAGCTTTAACTTGCATTTACAGCACTGACTATGGGTTTGGGACACCTCAGTTCTCATCTGCCTTTCCAGGGGCACTGGGACATTCAAGGTGAGGACTTGCCCATCGCTACTTGTCAATTAGGCTGACTTCCTTTGGTAGCTCTCTTTCCTCCATTCAGTCAGGTAGTCTTTGTCAATGTAGACTCTTGTTTCTTGTAGCATAGGCCAACAATATGACCATGGGTAAGAAAAATTCTCTAATACCTAGGTGCCAATGCATTTTCTCTGTTTTGAATAATGATAGCTGTATGAATTTTTTTAATCTTAATGATAGTTGTATGAAGTATTTTTTTCCATACTCACTTTTTACACTGGCAACAATGGCAGAAGTTGAGACAGTTTTGGGTTAAAGGGGCTGGAAGACCTTGTGAGACTTCTTCCGCCTCTATCGCTGTATATGCTGATGAGCAGAAATAGTGCCTGTTTCTAAGCAAAGGAGACTCTGTGTCTGTTGAATTCAGCTTTGTACCGCTTTGAGTTTTCCAGGATAGGTTGGGAAGTTCATTCAAAGTTCTTTCTCTACTGTGGGACATCCCTGACATTTTCCCATTGACACAGACCAACTGGTGTGATTCAATGACCTTCTGCACCAATACATCAGTTGGATCCCATTCCTGCTTCCTCCCCCAGTCTGCTCCACCATCATGTCCTCATACAGCTCCATTGTTTTACTGCCACCAGCTGACTCCCAGTCTCCTGGCTTGGCCAGGCACAGACGTCTTTTTTTTGTTGTTGTTTTGTTTTGTTTGTTTGGTTTTTTTTTTAAATTTATTCTTAGAGGTGTTTTTATTCCATGAGTTTTTCCCATTCCATATTTCAGTTTTGCTTGACCTGTTATTCCATTAATTTCTTTCCATTCTCAGAGTCTTCCTCACATGTCCTGTTCTCCCCTCTTTAAATGAAGTTGTTTCTTCTTCTGTATCAGATCTGGAGATACCCAGGGAAAACCAATTCCCATTCTTCTCTCTGAGGCCCCTCTTCCAGCAGCTGGAAGCTGCAATAATAGAAAAGGTCTGTTTTGAGTTTGGCAAAGTTATAAGCAAATGAAACAGGCTTTTATAATGAGAAGTGTCATACAACCTTAATAATAGACAGTGCTATCAGCCCCGCCTATAATATGTATCTGCGTGTGTATGAAAATGAAACCAGAAAACTGAATGAACACGAAAGGGCCTCAACCTCTTACAAACTGATAGGCGTGCTCCCCATCTCTAATAGAAGTAGACAGGACAGGTCTTGTACATCTCTGGCTTCATTTTGCAGAAGTGTATTACAAGTAGAGAATTATTGTGGAAGGAGCCTCGCAGACAATAAAACTGGGGAAAGGTTTTTTGCAGAATCTCATTTACACACAGGTAAAACGCACGAGCTCTTTTGAATCCCATCCACAGCAATTCAGACAGATGTTGAAACATGCGGTAGCCAAAAGGAGGTCCAAGCCTGTGCCCTCAGGTAGACAGAGTTCTCTCCTAACAGTCTCAGTCTGTACAGTTTCAGGGTCTGCTCTGCAGCTGCAACCCAGAGGAAATTTGGAGGGAGAGAGGGATTCATAGCATCCTCTTGAAGCCCCCGTTAGCTTATTAGGAACTGGAGAGCTCTTATTCCTGGAAGCAACATTTTGTGAACTGTCATACTTGTTTCCTTCACACACTGGCACAGATTGCCTGCTTGACCTGAGGGCTGAAGCCGTTTACATTTTTGGTCTGCTCATCTCTCAGAAACCTCCACAAAATAGAAATTCTATAACCCATGTTTGTTGTTGTGAGGGCAGAGAAGTCTGTAGCAAGGTCTGGGTGTCATGTTTGACCTTGGCTGAAATACCGGTTCAAAATAGACCTTCTTTTAAGAACCTCAGAATCTTTAAAGTTCAAAGCACTGGCTAATGTCTAATTGACTGTAGGTAAGAATTTCTTTACAGGAGAGCTCTTCTGTACTAGAACTCTCCAACCAAGCTTCTCCAGTGTCTTGTAGGTGAATGAGAGAACTCAAAAGCTAATGTGCTCTCCAAAAAGATTTTGAGTTGAAGTTGCATGATTGCAAGAACTTTTCCTTCTGTGTTAAGATTTCTAATGAGCTTTTTACAGGAGACTGTCGGTCTTTCAGCTGAGAAATGCTATAAAACAGCAAACACCAGAGACTTTATTTCCTTAATCTTTAGTCTTCCTCATAGTGTCTGTAGTGTTTGTCATGGGTATGCTCTGTGTTGTGCTTTTGGAATAAGGACATGTCCATCCTTTCTGCTTTCCTGTGGTCCCAGGCCCCTCAGACAAGCACTGGGGTGGCAGAGGTGGCACTCTGGCTGGGACCCTTGGAGCTGGCCCACATGCCATGGCCTCAAAGGGGGCAGAGCTGAGAGTGAAACCCTAGAAGCGAGCTGGTAATGCTGCAAGATTGAGTGGTCAAAACCTCAGTATTTTTCTGTGACAAGGCCTTTTATAATTTACCTCCATTCCCTCCTGCTGAAAAATTCCTCTAATTCTTCCCATGTGAACAGAGAGCATGAAAGGAGCACCAAAACTCTCCCCTCTTGTTTTCCCATTCATTTTCTTATGCTAAAGCTCTGTGGACGAAACCCATTCCAGGTGCAGGAGAGCTTTTCCTGTAATTTACCCACAGTATTCTTATCAAAAGTGTTACCTCCAAAACTATTTCCTTTTAACATTAATTATCCTTTGAGCTGGCTAACTTGCAGCACACAAAGGGGCACAGAGTCTTTGTGGGATTTTTTTTCTTTTTCATTAAGTAGCACATGTGCCTCTCTTTGCATATATAGAGTGGTTCCCCACCACCTTGAAGACATCACAGCATGTACTGTAGGAACCAAAGCTAACAGGTATAAAATGGGTCATTATTGTTTACTTATGTGCCATAATGCTTCCCATATGACCTAGTGATGAGGCTTGTGGTGCTGGAGGTGTAAGAATTAAATTGAAAGTCTAAAGAAATAATAAAATAAAAAAAAGGGGGACGTAAGCTGCTGCTGGGGTAACACCTTTTGAGGCTGAATCTTCCCTGCAAGGTTTGGTGTGTCCGTGTGGTCTTCCCAGCAAAGGGAGATGAGGATGCGATCAGCCCCACCGGGCATGGAGGTTGCTAGCAGAATGCAATCCAATGGGAGTCAGGAGGAGAGAGAGAGGGGTTAATCTCTTGTCCTCTTTGCCCAGGGGAATGTTTATCGCTTCACAGGGAAGGTCTCCTTTCCTTCAGTGAGTTAAGTCAGCTTCTGCTTTGTTTGATGCTGCCCATTTGAGGAAAGCTTCTCCCTGACCTTCTGCCAGAGAGACTGATGACAAGGACAGTTTGAACTAACCTTGACATTCACCAGGGTAAATGGCTTTTTCCACAAGTAGTCAGCAAGCAAGGAGAGCCAGTCAAGAGCTAATGAATCTGTACCTGAGGGAAACTGAACAACAATTGTACTTTTAAAGGAGGAAAGTCTTCCTGCTCCATCTGTGCTTAAGTGCTGGAGGATTAACTCTTCCAGCTCATGCCTGGGTCTTGCCATGCTACCTTTTGGCTGGTGGCAGGGAGGCCACTAGTGGAGGCGTGGGCAGGGAAAACCTCAGTGGGAAAGGAAATCAGCTCAGCCCTGATTGCTGTGATGCTGGATGAAATTGCTGCAGTCCCTTCTCTCCCCGTGGCAGGCGATAAACCTCTTGCAGCCCTGCACTGCCACCAGCACCGGGCATCGGCCGAAGAGACTCAAGTGAGCACAGGTGGGTGGCTGGGGAACTGCTGCCTACAGGCACTGTAACCCAAATGCACCTATATAAAGAGGGTTTTAAGACTGAATTTCAGTCCTGGGCTTTAGCTTTAGGGAGTGGAGTGATCCCCGTGGCCATCACCAGAGCTGGCTCGGGTCTCAGTGGTTGGGAGTATCGCACGTGGGCTGGTTTGTAACACAGGAAAGGACCCGGCTGCACCTCCGCCTGGGGTTTTCACCGAGGTGTCCTCAGATTATAAAAGCAGAGGCATGCGGAGCCTGCTGTGGCCTTTTCCTGCTAGGGGAAGGAGGCTTCATTGGCTGCTTGGCTGGTGTCTGGAAACAATAGAAAGAGCACTGGCGATTGCAACATATTTCACTTTTCTCAGTACTGTCCAGATGATGTATTCTTAGTCCTAATTAGGTTGCTCAAAGCCTAGTTTTTGTGAATAAGCCATCATTGTGTGAAGATTGGCCTGACAGTCCTCTGGCCTGTTCATTCACAAATCTTGCCTGTTGCTTCATTTAGTGTTAACTCATTAGGGAATCCCTTCTGAGGCTGGAGAGAAGGACCAGAGCTGTTGCACTGTATGGGGCTTCCTGGATGCATGGATGGAAATCAGGGTACAGCTGATTTCAGCCCACTTTGGTGAACCTCACTATTTCATGGGAGCTCATGCTCATGCTAGAAGTTTGCAAGGGGGCTGGCTGGTGAAGCAAGGGCCTGTTTTTCTGGGATGCTTGGGAAGTAACTGCAGCCAGCTTTTGTCTGGCAGCACTTGGACTCGAGGCACATGGACTGCTTTTCTGAGTCTGCTACTAATTTGTGTGTGCATAACTCCTACTGGCTGGACTAAATCGAGCTCTGTAAAATGTATTTATTAATACTTACTTCCTAGGGCTGTTTATTTAAATGTTTGCAAAAGGCTTTGGAAGGCTATGCAAGGGGAAGGCATGAGCTCCAGCACTGAATCTTAAGCACTGGCAATGGAGATGGTTGGCAAAAAAACAGTGATATATTTTCCTCGGGATAACAAAAGTAGCACCGATGCCATCTTTGTTGCATGATCATCTTCCGAAGGATATTTAAAAAAAAACAAAACAAAACTACAGTGTTTTAAAAAGGGAATGAAACAACACTAGGAAAATGGGCTGGTAAAAGAAAATGCAGTGTGGATGTGAGCTGCATGTATTTGTTTCTGAGATTTCCCCCGATGGGGCTTTGCCCAGGTTTTGCCACTGTGTATGAGCAGCAGGAGCAGAAACGGGTGATATCAGGGATAAACTGAGACTGGAGTTAGTATGTGGTCAGATATGCCAGGCTTTGCCTCTGCTGGTCAAACAGACGAGACTGAACAGCCCAAGCATGAACCATGGTGCTGGCATGGAGGGAAGGGTCGAAGCTGCCATGCTGGGGCTGGTGAGCACCCTGGGGGATGGCTGCAGGGGCACACTGGGGGTGGATGGGTGCATAACCCTGAGAGAGGCTGGAGATAAAGCTGCCGCACTGGTGAGGCTCCCAGGGAAAAAAGTTGTATACAGTGGAGGAGATAATATTTCATCTCCCTGTGGGTCAGTTGGTTCTCGGCAGAGTGTTCTCTGTTTGAGATTTGAGGATTTGCAGACAGACAAACTCCACAACCCAGCAAAGGTCAGTCTAAATATCAGACAGATAAACAGCACCTTCGCCGTAAGCACAACTCCGATTTATGGTGCTCAATTTACTCTTTCCTTTACACGATAAAGTGAAACGCGTGCTTCTTCAGAGGGTGGCAGCTGAAAAGTTTAAAGTAACATAACTTCCTGAGGTGTTTTTAAAGAAATATGCTTTCCTGTAGGCAGTCTGCTTCCTCTTTAAGGTTTCTTTTTTTTCTCTCTGATTATTTTGTTTTGGAGAATTTCTCCTTCCTAATCCCCTAGTCTTGCAGAAAAACACACCACCTGCCTTGCAGTCACTTTTCCAAAACAAGACCTCAGTGAAACAGAGTCTGTGGGAGCACTGCTCTGGCCAAGGGTGACCTAGGAGGTGTTGGACCTTGACCAAAGCTGTATGCTTTGGTGGCTCAACCTGCCCGGGGTAAAGCCAACACTGCTGGCAAGGTACAGGGCAGCAGACATGTCCTTCCACCACGCTGGCAGCTCTTTGCAGCCATTGGGCAACCTCAGGATTCAGCGCAGCAAATTTCACACACTGCAATCGAGAGCCCCACGAATCACTTGCAACGGGTGTTTTGCACAATTAGCATCAATAGGATCAGACTGAGATAAGGAAGAACAGGGCATAAGATATTTTCAAAGTCTTAATTTCTGCTACTTCTTCTTAAAGAGAGGAGAAACCCAGGACATTTAACCTTACATACAAAACACTGAAGTTAACCATTTTGTTAGGTGTCTGTCTTTTATTCTGCATCGGATTTCAGTTAATGACACAGCTCCTTTATGCCAGGTGAAATCCTTGTAGCTGCAATTTGCTTGTGCCATCCTCAATGGAGCCTATGTTTCCTCATGCCCCATGAAGTATCTTTAAAGTGAATATAAATTATGTTACAATGGAAAAGCACCTTTAAGAGCACTAGAATGGGGAAAGGGAGTCACAGTAAATCAGGATCAGACTCCCTTTAATTTTCTTCTTACCGACTTTGCAGACAAGATCTATATAATTTACCATTTCTGTAGGTAGTAAGAGTGTTGAATGCAGAGGATGTACCAAATACTTTTTTAAGCAAAACTATTTTTTATTAGTTAAATAATCAAGGAAAAATCGCACCACATCATAAAACCAGAAAACCCCCAGTATTTCCACTCTTAAAAAGTATTGAAGTTAGAGTTTAGTGTTTTGGGGGTTTTTTGGGGGGTAGTTTGTTTTTCTGTTTGAAGAAATCCTATGTATGATCTCATCAAGACTGGACTCTATCCCTTTCTAGGAACTGTAGGTGTCCAGAGTTTGGATTCTGGGAATAATTTACTTTTAAGCTGACTGATAGCATGGCTATTTGGTCAAGCTGTGGAAAGTCATTTTTAGTATCACTGTACACTTGATGTAGTTTAATTTTAATTTTTTTTTTTTTAATCTGCCTCTGAATCACTAGCTAACACTTGTCAGGAATGTATATGGTTATAGGCTGCTCATAGCAGCAATGATCTCATCACAGATGCCAGCGGAGCAAACCCTGGCTCATCTGGTCAGTTCACCATTTGTAGCTGAAACCTTGAAATCATGCAAATGATCTGCCTACTCTGTAATATTTATACAATTTTTTAAAAAAATAATTTGTAAGGTTTTATAACACAATACAATCATTGTAACATTATGAAAAACGTTAATATTAGCTTAAATGCTTTGGAGTTCGTTCTGGGAATTTGAATTTCACATGGATGTTCCTACAGGTTTTACAGTCAGTAAAAGACCGTTAGGTGCAGAGCGGAAGAAAACTGAACTTCCTTATCTCTTGCACGTTTTGCAGACTTTGGAGGGCTCCAGATTGGGGGTGTGTGTGTGACTTTATTTTCTAAGCAAAGGCGACCTTTTCACTGTTATTATATAAAGCAAAGTTTTAGTGCCTTAATTTCAAATTTGACATTTTGTATCCTGTTTTACTTTTCTTTTTTTGGAGAAATGCTGTTTTACTTGAAAGCGTGGCAGAATAGTGAAGAGGAGGTAGTTGAACTAGAGGAGCAAATTCAGGTAAAGAGGTGAGGATTGGGATATTTTGTGGTGGGCACCAAGGTGTATGTGTGTGTGTATGTGTGTATAGATCCTGTAACCAAATGCCTCATGGGGCAGATAACCCCCTGGGTCCTGGTATGAGCAGATCCCCCCATTGCAACTCTTACAGCCCATTCACTCCTGCTTTATGAGACAGAAGAGTGACATGCTATTAAAATTGGTTATTCTAGATAGTTCACCTCAAAACGCACTGGGGATTTGATATAATTATTGAAATATTCCCCTGCTACCCATGGTCAGGGGCGGTGGAGATGCAATGCCATATTGTGCTACTGACAGAGCCCAGTGTGTAGAGCCGTAATAGAAATATCATCCAGAAATTATTTTCTTTCTAGTAATTTTTGACTCACTCTTCCATGACCTAAATGGACACAGCCTGACAATAAGGCCTGGGTGCACACCCAATAAAATAGGAAATAAATCCATCAGTACATAGGTGCATTTGTATCCTAACATGAACCCTGGGAAACTCTTGGTAGAAATGAGCACTTTTGTTCTCATACAAAACATCATGGATGAGAGCAGGATGATAGTATCTCTGGAGAAAGTTATCTTTTAAGCTTTTTATTGGCTTACTCAGGCCTGAGGGCTGTGATTGTCTTGCCAGGCAGCAGCACTGGGCCCATGCTGTTTGTGAGCTTGAGCCCACCATTGTAGCTGGGACAATGTTTTATGGTACCACTCAGTGTTGTCATCAAAACACTGATTTTCTTTTCCTAACTTGGGGTTTCTTCAGGAAATTTTACCAGTCTTGGCAGTAGACTGCATCACACGAGAGAGGATGAAAAGGTGTGCAGTGTTTCTGCATCACAGCTGTGATGCTTGCTTGGGTTTTGTTGGTTTTCCCAGAGTCAGGGTCATGCTTTCACCCCTGTGCAGTTGGTGAGGGGACAGCCCACTCGCTGTTCCCCTCAGTGCCTGAGCATCACCAACCTGAGCACCGCTGGGTGTTTCCATGGTGACCATCACTGGGCCAGTCTCCATGGTTACAGCAGTACCCTGGCTGTGGGATGGGGAGCCCCTGAAGATGGTTGGGGGTACCCAGCTGTCCTGGGACAAGTGGGCTGGGGAGCAGCGAGGCATGAGCCAGCAGGTTGGAGACAGCAGCAGGTTGGGGTTATCAGGTCATGGGCAACAGATGGAGGACAGTTTGTCACTGCTGCCCGCCTCAGGGTGCACAGCATCTCCTCCTGGCTCTCTCTGAAGCTTCCAGCTTCCCTATGAGGACAGGGACTAAAGCCCAGGCTCATTAATCACCTGGCTCCAAATATCTCCCTTTGCGTTCCTGCGTGCTGTGCAGAGGCAGGAGCAGCATCCTACCACCATGCAGGTGGGAATGCCCCCGGGAGGGCAGGGAAGCTCAGGAGCAAGACCACCCACAAGCATTGCAGTTAGGTAGTTTATTTCGGTTTGGCTCATGCGATGTGAATGTGCACCTAATCAATCTGATCTTCACCAGACCCACGAGCCCTATTGCACCACAACTGCGGGAAGAGAGGCTGCTCACAGCCACCCATGCACAGATGCTTAAATGCTAAGCACAATGTGCTTGAGTGGGCAAATCCTGATGGTCAGGGATGGCTTTCTGTATCAAGAAAGACTCAAGTGGGTAAGGTCAGACATGAAAATAATATACACACCTGATAAAGAGTTTTTTTTATTTAAATTTGTACATTAGATGTTGAAGGTGAACTTTGTGTTTCTTGATCATTGCACAATGAAAGGAGCTATGTTGGCTGCTTTTATCCCTGCATTAGTTTGGTTGAGTGCTGCCTGCACCTGCATTTCATCTTGTGTGGACACTTCTCTGCTGTACTGACCTGATGTTAGCCATGAAATAATCTGCCAATTGTCAGATAAACCATGAGCTGAGATGTGGGGGCAAAGGCATGGGCTGGTGCTGTTTCCAAACTATTGGTGAAGGAATGGCAATTTGTTATTTCAATTGATCTAATCCTGGTAAAGGCGAAGAGTGACATAAGCGCAATAGTAAACAGTATTAGTGTCACCAAGGGCTCTGAGAAGTGTTGGATCGTCTTCATCTGACGTGGCTGCAGGTTTTTTGTTTTTTTTTTTCCTTTGCTCGAAATGCCTATCTATGATCCAACTTCAATCCCTATATGGCTATTTATCTCTGTGTCTCCTGGGGTGCTAGCAGCCAGAACGTGGGGCAGGGGGAAGGCAACAGAAAAAAAGATTAACCTGGGAGTGATTCATTTGTGCTAAAATTGATCATGCCAAGTCAAAGACAAAGATGACGATGACAAAAGTGCATTGGAGGGGCTGATTTCAGCATGTGCCCATCAAGAGGAGAATCTGTCCCCTTTCAAGCACTTTCAGTTAAACACCCTCAAAAATGAAGCAACTCCTTCCTTTCTGCCCAAATTAGCCAAATAATTTTTGAAAACGATCTCCTGCTGCTTTCCAAAATTTTTAACCCATTCTGAACTGAATATGCAGGTGTCTCCATTTCCTGGTCCCACCCACGTCAAGGTAAAGCTTCATGCTGGCTTTAACGCAGCAGGACTAGGCCCCTGCCACAGCCTCTCAGCACAAGTGCTTCCCCCGGACCTCTGTGTACCTGCTGCCTTGCAGGCAGCACCAGGTGTTACTGCCACTGCAGGAGGTGAGAGAAAAGCAAAAATATTTCTCCTGGTGTGCCCAGCTCCCTTGCTCTGTGCAGTTTTCACTTGGTGGTTTCTGTAGGCTTTACCCACAGCAAGGGGTAGAGAATCACCTTTAAGAGGGAAAAAAAAGAGGAAATCTGTAGAAATTGGCAATGAGACTGATGACCAAAGAAATTGCACTGCATACCAGCACCAAAGTTCGTTTTTTCTTTTGTTTGCTGCAGTTCAGATCAGCCCTTGGGTTGTCCTAGAGGCACTCCGACCACCGGGTTGTCCTGGGTGCAGAAGCGTGCCCCAGAGCCAGCTGCCCTTCCTGGGCACTGTGGCCAGAGACGCCCTAGAACTCAATAGGTGTAAAACTATGGAGGCCACCGTACCTCAGATGGAAGCCTCCCAGATATCGGCACTTGATGGAGTTTAACTGCACTTTAAAGCGTATAAAAAAGTTTAAGTGTGTCTCCAGTTTGCTTTCCCCAGTGCTCAAGGATTAGAGGGGTCTATGGTGCTTAGTAACTTTCTGGATCAGTCCTTATGGGTGGAGTTAAAAACAAAAATCAGAGATGATCCCCTTAAATGTTCTGGAGAGAGTGAGGAAGCAGGGGTTCCCTTGCCGTGTGACTGCACCCCTTCCCCGCTCTTGAACCTGCTCATAGAAAATAGTTGAGAAAACACTGTCCTTATCTCCTGGCATTCCTGCAGAGCGGCAGTGCCGGCTGTACAGGGTGTTATCGGAGGCCCGGGTGCCCCATGGCACCTGGCTGCGGGAAGGTCAGCACCAGGGCAGGCTGTGCTTTCAGCTTTGTTTTTCCTCCCCGTCGCCCTGTGGCAGCCATAGGGGTCGGTCTGCAGGAGTGCTGAAAGCCCTGGAGATTGTTAAGCATCAGATTTTGTTTACTCCCTCTTTTATACAAGCGTATTTCACTGCAGAAGCAGAGGGATGGCTCGTTCGATTGCAAAGTGAGCATCCTCTCTGCATCCATTTTAGGACTGCGCCTCTTACGAACAGTTACATTAGGGGAAGGAGCCACGGTCTGCTGGATCGAGCCAGGGTGCGCGGGGCTGCAGACGGGGCTCTCGAGTGTGGGACCGCAGGAGCAGTTAAAATATCGCCTCGCCTTCACCAGGGATTTTTCTTTCCCTTATGAAAACAGAGTGGCCTCTGAATGTCAGCCTAGGCTGCCTGTCAGTTCTCAGCTGCACCATGGGATAAAGCTGCTGATCCCTTTTATCCCCTTCTGGGAGTAGTATTAATAGTATATTCATTTTTGTTCCATTTATAATTCATTACTGCCCAGTTATTTGGATTTACTTGCGTTAAAAGGCATAACGAGACAAAAACTTAGCTGGTTATGAGCCCAGGAAGGAGGGGAATGCTCTTCCCCTCCCTCAGTCCCCATCTCGCCTCCAGGGCTGGCAGGAGCTGCTGGCCAGGACTAAGCTTTCGGGGTGAGCAGGTGAGAAAGAAGGTCGCTTTGTCCCCAGGATGTAAAAAGCTTCGGAGGTCACTGTTGCTCGGGGATGCTGCCTCCAAAGCCATAGGAAGAGCTGCATTACTTCTGTCCAGGCTGTCATATTCCTGGACCAATGCACCTGAATCTAGCAAATCTTACTGCAACTCTAGCTCCCGTTGGGTGTTTAAAATCCCCCTGTACAACAGAAATATTTGTTCTAAGCAGACAGGGGCATGCATTTTAAATAAAAATTTCTCCTTATTGTCTTAACCTCCCATCTCCCTCCTGCTCCAGTGCTTTTTATCTGCTCACAGTCGCGTAAGCACTGGCTCTCCTCTGGGCATTGCAGGTTCAGGGCCAGAGGGTCTGCTCTGCCCACAGCACACACTCCAGGAGAGGCCCAGATGTTCGGAGGAGAAAAAAAACCACCCACAACCCAACAACAAAAAAGAAGCTGTGTTTTTTAAACCACCTTTATGCTTTCCTGCTCCTGGGGCCAGCCCCCTGCATAAGATAAAACAGCCTGGAGTCTGCTTTATCTCACCTCCAGCTGCCCACCATCCCGGGGGACGCTCTGCTCCGGCAGAAGGGCTCAGCCGGACATGGCAGCTCCCGCCCGCGCCTTGTCCTCAGGGAGGGGGCTGTCATGGGACTGGCCTGCTGGGACCCCCTGCAGCCAGGGCTCACCTCACGGGTGGGCATCTTGGGTTTTCCTGTCTGTTTGCTTTGCTTGAAGCAGCTGGGGCCGGCACTGGGCTTTGCAGTCCAAGGTGCTCTTTCATTTTAGTTTTTTAATGTTTTTTTTTTTTAATTTATTTTTTCCCTAAGCTGTCAGGCTGCTTTCCCAGCAAACTGTGGCTTTCATGCTGACTCCTGGGGCCCTGTTTACACCAGAACACAATCTAGTAGGTCCCTTCTGCAGCTTGGCCCAAGTAGGAACAAACTTGCTCTTGCAGTTGCTCTTGCAGACAATGCTGGTGCCCCCATGCTAACCCCTCTCGCTGTGACCACCTACAGTTTTTCTAGCTGGCCTAAATTAGCTGCTGATAGAGGTCTGACAAGGTCAGTCTGGACAGTCACATCCAAAACATGCTTTTGGGAAATGATCTAAAATATGGGGAGGAAGTTTTATTTTGCAGATAGACCCATGCAGAGTTCTGCAGACAGAGAAGCATAGATGGACAAACCAGTCAGCCGGGGCGTCTTTGATCCTGAAAGCTCCCAGTCTTTGAAGGATTTTTTGTGTATTAGTAAGCTCCCCAGTCTCAGCCATCCCTATCATCCTGCCTTGACCCAGTCACTCCCTTCCCAAGGGGCGTTTGCAGGTGTAGAACTAGAGTTACCGATGGGTTCCTAAGGTGAGAAATCCGAAATTACTAAGGAGTATACTGTGAGTGTGGCTCCCCTGCTCCCCTCCCCCAGAATCGCCTTTCTGAAGCTCCTAGAGCCTCTTGGGAGGAGGGTGTCATACTGTACTTGCTGTGTGGCTTCGTAATTTCTTTGTTTTGTTTCATTTTTGCACCACTGTGGACTAGAGGATGAGTGCAGCACTAAAGGCTCATCTTTTAGACATAAAGATCACTCAAGATTAGTACTAGTAGTAAGTATTAGAAATAAGTTTTCTATATCATTTTAATTCAATGTTTCCAATGCAACTTTGTATGTTCTCAGACAGGGCAAAAATGGCAATGTTTGCATCCAAGTACTTTACATATTTCTTTAGTGCTCTGGGCTGGATACTGATCTTCACCAGTAAAATTTGGACTCCCTCCCCTGTTTTCAGAAGAGTTACTCTGAATTTGGTTGAGTGTAAATGAGATGAGGGCTTAGCCATATCCTGTAAAACTTTGTAGCATGTTCTGCATTTATCTTATCTTCACTGTTAAGTAAGTTATTGCTTATGCTGTGAATTAGATGGGAGAAGCATGTCACAGTGTAGATGTAGGTTTCTTTTTTTCCTTTGTTTTCCTCTGAAACCCATGACTTAAAACAAAGAGGAATAAAGCTAGGTCTGAACCCCACACCTTATTAGTGACGCACTTGTCTTGCTCTTCAAAAAAGGCCAAAAATGGAGGCCAGCAGCCTTTCCCAGAGTGATGCTGGTGCTTTCGCCCTCACTCAAATGCAGGACCAGAACCTGCACTCGAAGTTTTCCTTTGCTGTTATCCTTGCCACCATTTTTAATGGCACACAGAGCAGGTAGTGCAGGGAGGGAGGCGCACTGGAGAAATTACGTAGTCATAGGCACTGCTTTCCCCTTCTGAAACACAGCACCTATTCACTTTGTGCACCTATTTGGTCTGGCTTTGGGGTCTAATATATTTTTGAAAGCAGAGCAGAGACCCTTAAAGGGAGGGGGGTGTGTGAGAGGAGGCAGGGAAGCTGCTGCTGGCAGCCCCTCTAACAGGAGCACGGTTTGCAACCCCATTCACAGGCATTGTCTGGCATTGTTGTACCAGACACGCTCCATTCACGGCCCCTCTCTTGTCCCTTTTCAGCAAGTGCCCACTGGTCCTGCTCTGTTTGTCAGCAAGAATGAGCTGCTGGGAGGAGGAACGTTTCCCAGACAGGGGGTGAGGAGGTCAGTCTGGACCTCTGGACATTTGCAGCGGGGCCTTGCAGCCGTGGCATGTGAAAGCAGGGTGATCCTTTGAGGGTCTGATGGCGGTTTGTTTGGGTATGTGCGGCAGAGCGCAATTCAGATCATTAGATTAGCTGTCAGGTCATCTGCTCTGAAATCCATTATGAAAAACACCCGGAAACTGATGCTTGACTTGAAATCCTTAGTTTACTAAATTGCAGAAATTATCTTTCGAAGCTTTTGTCAGATACATATATATGTATAATATATTTATATACTCACGCACTCACACATATAAAATAATGTTTGCAGTAATGCCTCATGTAAAATGCTAGTTGAATAAATCTGTCACTGAAACTTCAATTCCAGATTACTATACTCCAAGATCTGCTATTATAAGTGAAAACATCTTTAGAAAGTTCGCAACAGTCTGAAGTAGATGAGCTATTGAAATGCAATGGAAAATCTACCCCTTACGGATTAGTCAAACAATGA
Organism: Falco biarmicus; assembly: GCF_023638135.1. NCBI lineage: Eukaryota > Metazoa > Chordata > Aves > Falconiformes > Falconidae > Falco > Falco biarmicus. Next base: position 30,115,431 of record NC_079299.1, read on the forward strand.
ATGTAGTCCTGCACGTAAACATTGTCTAACTGTATTGGCAGGGTAAATGGCTCCTGATTTACTGCGGCAGGAATAGGTGGCATTTCCTCAGACTGTGAATACAAATACAAATTATCTTGAGGAAAAATACATTTCCAATCTGTAAGTGTGGTCAAGCGATTCAAATACTGGTAATAAAGTCAGTCAATTACCAAATTATTAAACATTTCCAATATTATTATTAATCTCCAGTAGCAACAGCATACAGTTTGCAGGAAAACAAATCCTTAGTAGATCTTGAAGTACTTGGAAAAAGTAGTTTTCATCTGTGGACATCCTGAAAAGCCACAACCCTGAATCAGGGACATCAAAGAGGAATGAAGAGTCTGGGTTTTTTTGGATTTCAGACATAGCCTTTCATGGTGGTGGTTGTTGTTGCCTCCCTTTGTGTTTTCAAACTGCACACTGCCTTGTGTGCATTATGGATTTATGCAGTAATAGACATATTTACCTTTGCAACCATTTGAATATAGCAACAAAGCATGAACTCCTGAAGGAGAAAAAGATAAAAGAGGGAAAGAGAGTAATACAGGTATTACTTACGGTGTTGATGAAGAATGGTTTCTGCTCTGTGTGCAAAATATTTGTCTTCCACACGATCTTCTCAAAGAATGCTCTCGGTCCTATGTATTTTGATGGAAATATCTGAGGTACAAAGACATGGAGAAAGGAAGAACTTAGATTTGTAGTAGGTAGAAAGTTTGGATCATTTAAGTTCAGCCCATTGAAATCTTTGCCAAGTGGTTTTTAAAATGTAATACCTTCCTAAAGGACCCTTGGTACCAAATCCAACATGCTTATGCGCTCGTGCCATGACACTGGGTGCAAAGGGAGCTTTCATTCACCCTTCCAGAAATGAATAACTCGGATGAGGGGAGTGGTTTTGGCAGGTTTTCTTCAATTCTCTAAAATTGCACATGTGCACGTCGGCACATGTACACACACGTGCATGCACATGGAGTCAGTTTTTACAGTGTCCCTTCTTAGAGTATCAGCCTCATCTCAAACCAGCTTCAGGCCTGACCAGAAGCAACTGGCATCAATAAAGACCATCAAACCAATGAGGCTGTGGCTGGTGGATGTGGCAGAAAATGCTCTGGCCACGCATGTCATCACGGTCCAGCCCCAGCACAAGCAGATTGCGCAAGTCATGGGTGAGCGTGTCACCATTGTACTTTTTTTATTTGCATAAAACAATTATCCCATGGACAGTAGCTTCAGAGTTGTCTAGACAACATGCTTTCGATGGTATCGCTGACCTCAGACACACTGGGCTAGCTCTAAATTAGCAATGAGCAGGGCTGGAGGGATGTATTATGATAGTTATAAACCATAAGAAGGTATTTAAATAGATAGATAAGACACATGCAAATCTTTTCATTGCCATGACAACCATCTTGATATAGGTTTTCCATATGTAGCAAGAAGGGCAGAGCAAAAGGCACTGGAAAAATAGCAAGAACCTGTAATGATAATGAACCCTGACAGTGTATTAGTCTAGATTTTGGTCACTTATTAACTCTTAATAGAATACAAACTTCTATAGTAATACAGTGTTCAGTGGGTCAGGGAGCAATTACTTCTAAACCTTTGCTATAAGGATCTCTGCTATATGGCTATACCTAATGTACCAATTCTTCACAAATTGATCTGACTGATTAAAAAACACTTTGCTATTAGATGTAAATTGCTTAGCTGCTCAAAAGTGCTTTGCAGGGACGGGTTGCACAAAGCATGGAAATATGTCATGGACATCTCTATATTTCGCTCCTGGTTTTATTGGCTGGGTGAGGAATCTCATAAATCTGAATTCGCAGATAATTGTCACGTAATAGCTGGAACCGCCAATTTCAAAAGGGAAATGCAGTGCAACCCCCCAATACACACGTGACTCCTCCATACATTACCTGTCTGAGCAGACCAGAACTGGATATTTATTCTCTTTTGTTCTTCCTTTTTACACTTCTTCATTTCTTCTAAGTGCAAACCCAGTAGTTTGAAGGCCAGCTCACGGCTCTAATGATGCCTCCTGTGGCCAGCAAGGGTCCCCTCCAGCAGTGTCTTTCTCAGATAGATGCACGGGATGAAAGCAGCTGCCGGAGCTCAGACCTGGAGGCATCTTGTCCAACCTGTCTGCGTCCTCTGTGCTTGTCCCCACTCAGTCTAGAGACACCGGGGCATGGGTGGCCCACGTGGGAAGACACAGGCCTGCTACCTTATTTCAAACAGTTTTCTCCACAGATCAGATGCATCAGTAGCGATTGGGATCTTTGGAAATGAATTAGAGTTAACCTTGCAGGGGTTTTTGTTGTTGTTGTTGGTTGTTTTTTTTCCTTGATGGTAAGGAAGGTGCAGTTGTAGGGACCAAGACTGTTGCAAATGAATTCCTTGTTACCGCCACTTGCTGTACTTATAACAGATGGGTTTGGTGTGTAAGAGTGTTTGTAGGTGGATGGCCCACACCATGATTTCACATTGCCCCATCTCCTTCCATCCCGGCAGGCAGTGGAGTACCCCTTTCCCCAGATCAGCTCCGGGTCTGGGGAACTGAATCTGCCACAGCCTCCATGCCATCTCCCGTCACCTCTGTCTGCTGCCACCTTCCTATCACACTCCACATAGAAAGCCTTGTCCTCCTCGTCAGAGCCCTTCTTAAAAAGGCTATCCTTTCATTTATGCTTTCAGGTAATAATTTTGGCGGGTACCGTCAGGCTCTTACTGTGCAGCTCCTCATAACACTCACACCAAACCTCCTCCGTCAAACTCCTTTTGGGCAGTGACTTCCCCAAGCCCTTGAAGATGGCGAGGCAGGTAGGGTGCTACGACAACTGCTCATTATTTGAGCTGCAGCTATCTTACTATAGCTTTGTGCTGCCTCTCTGCCCAACTTGCAAGGTAGGCAGCAAGCAATTTGGGTGGGCACCATCCTGTCCTACTCCAATGTGCAGCACCAAGCGCAGCAGCTCTGACCAAAACCCTGTGGGTGATACCGTGGTGCAGAGAATAATTACAAAGCTGGACTCGTTTCCCAGATGAGATACACTCCTGTAGTGTGTAAATCAGTCACAGTCCTGGAGGAATAATCCAGGCGGGATAATTGTGCAGGGGAAAGGCCCCAGGCGTGATAGGGGTTAGCATTACCAATGCCTTTTCATCCATCTGTCTTTTCACCAGAGCTAGAGAGGGCCAGAATTTGACTTATAGGGATGTTTTGATCAACCGATTGTTTCAGTGACAGAGCTCCTGAAGTACACACAGACACAAAATACCTTATTTGTGTACAGGAGCAGCTAGGAGCCAGGGACCGAAAGATTTCCTTCTTCAAAGATTAATCTGCTTAGGATCTACCAGTTCCCTTATAATCCTGGAGAATTCAACCATCAGCTTGACTGGGGGATATATTTTGCCTTGAGTGTTTATTCACTGAATGCAGTGAAAGCAGAAACAGGCTAAAGAAGAATCTGGCTTTGAGCAGACATTAGATTATATAGTTTATTGGTATACTATCGTTGTTTATTAATTAGGCTAAAGAGCAGCTGCAGAGCCCTGCTCATAGTTCGAGCTTGGTTGTGCTGTTCAAGTGTGCTAGGGGCTGTCTGACACCTCCAACATGTATCCCGCTTTTTGGTGTCGTTAGGGGAAGGTTAAAAGTGCTGAAGATGACTGGTACCAAAAAGTATGCCCTGAACGAACGTGGAAACGATGCAAGGGCAAATAGATTTGTCCTGCCATCAAATGCTTTTTAGCAGGCGTATATAACATACCTGCTACTAACAACAGCTATGCTGTTACAAAGTGTATTCCAAAGTTTAGAAAAGGCACTTTGGTGCTATGGAGGAGAAAGAGTCCATGACAGACTCCACCTATGTATTTTCTTTTTAAGATCATCTAAACTTTATTGAAGACTAACCACAGAACTGAAAATTGTTGGTATTAACACTCTAGGGCATCCTGTGTACTGAAGTCTCAATTTCTTATCCTGAATACGTGTTCTGGCTGACAAATTTTGGGGTATTATTTTGCCTTCCAGATATTCAGATGTTCTTTTGACATCTGGGAATTTAATTAACAGCTTTTGCATGTATTTAAAGCAAAGTAAACTTTCCTGGAGCCTCCTTATGGTGAGGAGCAATCTTATTTATGAACACTGGAACCTGTCATGTTAATTTGTATAAAGTTTTTGATTTATCCTAAAAGAACACATTACACAGTGGATTTGGAGGAGTTAAAGGGAATCTGCAGGGTGACTTTAATCTTTATGTCTTTATATACTTGGGGGCATTTTACTGCACCTCTGCACTGCTTTCACTACACAATCATTTTCTGCTTTAGAAATGTAGCCATTTGGATCAATAGTTACAGTACAGTTAAGAAGCACTGTGGTAATTTCGCAAAATGCTTGGCTACACCCTGAAATGTATTTGAAAAGTAAAGTTGGCAAAACATACACTGTACAAAATTTACAAGAGCCCTAATGAAATTGTACATACTCTGCTTACTTTTATTAAAACTAAATTAGGAAAAATGGGATGTAAAGGGATGTTCCTTGCTTGAAACATGGCTGTTTTAATAGGAAGCTGTAAGTATTAAGGACCGGACTATCTGCCTCTGAATTTGTTGTAGCAGCAGTTTTAAACTCCTGTGGAACAGCATTGGCTTGTTTGGAGGGATTTTTGAAGGGAAAGATTTCTAGCTAGTGTGATAAGCGTGTGTTTCCTGGGCTTGAGTTAAAAGAAAGTATAAAGAAAGGGACATTTGGAGATACTTGCTTTGTAGGCAGAACAAAAAATAAGAGGGTCTAAAAAGATACATCCTTTAAAGCGTTAACAAATGTATCCTGCTCGTTGCGGATTTTACAGTAAATTCTTTATCTATAAACAAACCGGGTTATCACAGCTGTTTATTGTACTGCTAGCCCTGATCCTAACCTTTATGTCTTTATTGCTTACATACCATTCCCTTGTTTATATGTCTGTACCAGCCCGTGCCCTTGAACTTGGCCCCTGCGCGCCCCGACCCGGCGCGCTGGCTCGTTCCGGCGGGTCACGGCGGCGATCGGTGGCTGGGAGAGGGGCCGGCGGGCACGGACCGGCTGCCGGGGGCGGGGTGGGGGGGGAGGCTGCAGCACCCCGGGCAGCTTGCGGCTTGCAGCGGGGAGAGAAAGCAAGCGCCGGCGAGGGGAGGCGGCGAGGGAAGGAGCAAGGGCAGGCGGGCTCCCCCGTGAAGGGTCGTTTCTGCCTCGGTGGGCGGCCAGCCGGCCCGCTCGCCAGCACCCAGCAGAACTGCCTGGGCAGCACCGCTGGGGGCTTGGCTAGGAGGGGGGCGACGCTTCACTGCTGCAAAACTATCAGCTCCCCTCCCCTTTCAGCTGCCCAGCTAGGGCCTTGGCAGCACCCATAAGGAATGAGAGCGGTGTGCTCTTCCGCTTGTTTGTTTTGGGTTTTTTTTCCGCTCCTCTGGCTGATAAGCTGACAGCCAGGCGTGCCTTGTTCTGATAACTCAGCGAAGTTTGGTTTTCCTAGGGACAAACAGCCTGAGCCCTCCAGCATCTTAGCCAGCGAGGCTTGAAGGGCAGGACAGAGCTGGCATGAGCAGGGACAGGGATGTGGCTGGGAAGATCTGCCTTCAGGTCAATGATAAACTTCAACTGTAAGCCAAAAAGTACTTTACAGAACCCCTGATGCCCCACACAGTGGATTTCAGTGCATAAAAGATTTTGGCTCAGCTCAGTGGGCTGCGTCAGTGTTTCCCACCAGGAGCACAGTCGGGGCAGGCTGTGGCATGAGCTGAAGAGACGGACTTTCCGAAATGTGGGCAGCACCGAACATGCTCAGGCGAACTGGTGTCAGTGTGTACAGTGAGCCTTCCTCAGCACTCCTCAGAGAAATCGTACAGGCTTTGATTTCCGTTAGTTGAATAGGATCTTCACTAAAAACAAGCCTCCTCATGCAAATATCTCCAGGTCTGAAGCAAATACTTTGTTTGCTATTAAAAATAATATCAATGAAAAAAAAAAAAAAAGGTGATCCTGTTAACCTATGTTACAGCCATCACCATTAAGATACCATTAACCTGTAGTTCCTACACTGTCTTGTTGGAGATACTACAGTCATCCCTATAATTGTGTGGTAACTCCTGGCAAGCACTGACTTTTTAATAGGCAGCATTGCAGCCAAGTACTTTATTGGATTATAAGGCCCAATCCGCATAGCCTTTTGTGAGCGTTTTGGCTGTTCAGGCAGAAGCCTATCTCAAACCACCCGTTGGATCAGAGCTCCAGCCCAGGATTGGGTCCCCCACATCTAAAACTATAGGATTTTACTGCCTTACAAGGTCACGAGCAGTCGTAATTGATCAATACAGAGGATGATACCAGTATCAAGAGCTTTAATGACATAATATCATGTTGTAGAAGTTTTTGTTTCACTTTCTAAAGTAACATGTACATTTTCAGTGGCTGTTCTTCACACATTTATTGATCCTTAGCCACCAAAGTGAGAGTATTAATGAGTACCCATACTAGGTGAATAACGGAATCATACTAGTTGGAGAATTGGAATGTTACTGTTTAATATAAAGGATATATATATACACATATACACGGGCAATATTTTGTTCTGTTAACAAGCATTCTGGTTAAGTTTAGTAATCAAATTTTGTTGCACTCAGAAGCATGAATTTTCCTTAGCTTTTTACTTTGTGCTGTCCTTCCATCTACCAGCCTAAGATTTTGTTTTGGTTTATTCTTGTGGGTGTTTGGGGTTTTGTTTCTTTCCTCAGAGGAAGGAACTGCAAAGAAGTCAGTGTGGTTTTGCAGTAAAGGAGCCGGAGTGGTCCTCAGGACTTGTAACTTGATTTACTTCAGTTTCTTAAGTGTGACCATAAGCTAATAATTCAATCCTTATGCCTCAGTTTCCCAGCTGAAAGGTAGTGGTAATACATCACTCTCATGAGTAACATGAAGATTTACCTGCTGTTCTCGGGTTGGAAAAGGAAGGTTTCAGAGAAAACTGTTGTTGGAAATGGGCTGTTGGGAATTCACAAATCTCTCACGGTCTTAACTGTGGTGCTCAGGGGAAGAAATTCTCCCTTTCCTTCCACACCAGCTCAAAAGGCAGTTGAAAAGCTCTTGGTAACATCACCAAAGCAAAAGGACTTAGAGAACTTCAGGTCTGAAAGCCAACCAGACAACGTGAGGACAAGGTCTTACAACCTTAGCCTCCATTGCCACACTTTAAAAAAGGCAATAAATACTGTTTCTGACCAAGTATGCTCCCTACTGTGCAGCTAAGTATCCTTCCCAGTTGCATAAGGGTTAACTGAGTCCTGAGAATGTGGTCGATATATTATCATAACCCTGATGTAGCCACCGAAAGAGTACCAGGCAAACAGCATGTACTTAAAAATGTGCAGTTCTCATACCTTTCCATGAAAGATTTTAGTCCTTTTTTCTTACCTTACAGTTTGTCTTATTTTAAAGTAATTTCTTGGAAACATTCTCAAATCTAAAATTAAGAAAATCTGTATGTTAAAGGCCATATTAAAGCAGAACCTTTTTTTGTAGGTTAAAAAAAAAACAACCACCAACAACACCCCACCCCCCCCCCACCCCCAATAAATAAGGTGCCTATTTATGTAACAAGAAGTCAGATTTATGAAAAATGCTGCTGTGGCTTGTAATTTAAGATGAAATGGTCCAGTCTCAGGCTAAGAAGTGTTGGATACTGACATGCAGTGATGTGCAAACTCCCTTGTCTAAGCTGAGTATATTTCTAACTTTGCTGTAATTATCAATCACTTGATTCATGTCAGACCACTCACATTTAAACCAAGTTTTTGTGCTATTTAGACAGGTACTCTGTAAACACAGGGAGAAGAGGCGGTTTCTGGAATGAACGGGAACGGCTGCCTGAGTGGCTGTCTGAGTCCATGTTCTGTATGAACAAATGAAAAGCAAGAGTCTTTCATGCTAAATTTGTATGGCCCTCTGCACAAATTGCCCAATTTATTAAGTATTTTCCAGTGGCGAGATGTTTTGGGACACAGGGGTTGATGAAATGCATTAAATAAAAGACTGCAAGTCAAATTTAAGTATAAAATGAAATTCTTTCTCTGTTGGGTTTGATGTTTTTAATTTAATCCCTGGTGGACAGTAGTCTGTATTACAAAACCTTCACACATAATTTGGCACAGTTTGGATGATTTGCAATCTCTCCCTCACTCTCTCTGCAGAGGATGCCCTGAGCAGATCCTGCGTGGAGGCTCGGTGACCTCTCCTCTCTCAGGAGGGTGGTCTCTTCAGGTCACTGTTCAGGTCATTTCTGCGGCAGAGTAAGGAAGCTTTGACTGTTTCTTTGCTTGTGTGGGTAAACAGAGGACTTCAATTTCCAGCACTACCGGTCCCTAACCTTCAGAAGCTGAGCAGTCACCAAGGGGGATGGGGGACAGATGCCAAAAGAAAGTGCAGAGCAAAGAATGTAAAGAATTTTGCTTATCTCTGACAAGTTTCTAAGCGTGTTTGATTATGGTAATAAGGATACCTCATTAACAAAGGATTTTAAAGGCATGTACACCATTGATAATCAACCCTGGCCAAAGTACAATGTACATTTTTAACTTTTTTTTTTTTAATGTGATATATTTGAAATATAGCAGCACTTTAGTGTGAATGTGGAATTTCACTTGATGCACCAGGGTGGGGTTGCTGCAGCTGAGGAAGGAGCTGTATCTACCAAAGATAAAGTCCCCATAGCCTGCAAGAGATGACTGTAGAACATACACAATTCCCAATCCTTAAAAGTCTCCCTAATTGCAAATCTGCTCATTGTTTCAACTTATCTCTGCTAGTGCTGTGCTGAATTAGTCCTTTGGAGTCCCTGAATGGGGTCGAGGGAAGAGAAGAGGAAAGGAAGGATGGGAATGAGAGTGGATGAGAAACAAGAAAGCAAGAGAAAAGGAAAGTGGGGTGGGTGTTAAGCATAACTGCCCTTTGGCTTCCTATGAAATTATAAAAGCTTTTGAACACCCTTGCTAAACCATCCACAAGAACATTTTCCACATCCCTGCAGAATGGGAGGCATCTGGCCTGGTGCTGGAGGGGAAAAGAGAAGAAAATGTTCAGCAGGAATTCACCTCCTCTGTTCATATGATTCCCCAGTGTGTGTCTGGCCTGGGAAGTGGCCCGGGGAATGTCCCCTACCACCAGCTTCTGTGCTGGTCCCCCATGTTAGGTCCATCGGCTGTCTCCGCCCCACCAAGTTTCCCCACTTGTGGGGTGGGAGATCCAGCACCTTTGTGATCATCTCCTTTTGTGGCTAGTTTGGCGTTGTACTAGAGAGCAATCCATGGGAATTCACTCCAGCTCCACCTGATACCTGGAGTATTCCTATTTTTGCATCCTTATCTCCTAACGAGTTTATAAGCTGGAACAGAACGGTACCCCTACTGTTCTCCAGACTTCCTATCACATGATTTCACTATCAGACACATTCAGATGACAGACAAGGTGCTTCTGGCCCCGTGTAGGTTCTTGTGTCGGTGCTTTTTTGTGTAGGAATGAAGTTGAGCAGAAATTTTGGGTTATGTCAAGCAGCAGAAAAATAAAAAACTACCTATGCATGGGGCCTTTCAGGCATGTTCCAGGTATAATATTCAGGTGGTGGCTGCCCAACCCTAAATGTGGTGGGTATAACTCAGTATTTCTTCTTCTAGTGCCTTTGGGTCAAAGGCGGCATTTTAGTATCCACACATCTCTAATAAACTAAAGCTGTAACAAGGCTTTTTCTATTTGTATTGTTCTTCTGTTGTCTCCTATGTGCATTTACCATTGATTTTTGCCAAACTCCCCTATATTGTAACTATGCAGTTATAAACTGGTGTTATTGAGGGGAACTGAGGAGAGAAAGGATAGCCATAAAATTACTGGTTGCAAACAAACACTGCAGCTCTATTTGGGCGTTTATCAGTAACACCTGGAGATTATTGCATACAACCTCCCTAATCAGTAAATCAGCCAGCCACCAATTGTTTCCTTAGCCACATCAGACAAAAATGTAACAGCTGTTTAATTTACTTTTTTTATGGTAGGAAATTCATATCCTGAATCATTGATATCTTTATTTTGCAACTTGCTGCTGTAAAATTGTTTCTTTTCTTTTCTTTTGGTGTTGCCTGCTATAAAAGATGGGAGGGTCGGTCTGCCTGCGTGAGGTGGCCTGATGTCATCTTTCAGGAGGGTGCCCACATGGACACCAAGTGGAACTCTCTGGAGCTTTCCCAAGTAAGCTGGGACATCCCCTTAAGTCCAAGGGGAGACACCTGCTAACATGAGCAGGAACTGAAGGAAACACAAGTACAGAGCCAAAGCTTTGCAAGCTCTAGAAACTCTAAAGCAAATGGCTTCAGTTGGCTTGAGACTGCAACAGCCAGCTACAACTGAATGCTTTACTGCCGTCTGGAAGTGTTTATTTTCTGAACATAAATTCAAGGGACAGATTCAAGGCATGTCTAGAAATAAAGCATATCATCATGTGAGCTAAGCTGACAAGGACAATTTACTGTACCCTGCATTCGTTCTGGGCCAATCGGAAGAGAAGAGGCTATTAACATCCTGAAATTCCCGCTGTTTGGCTCTCCCTGCCCCTTCACTGAACTCAGGAATGGCATGTATTAACCCCTTGAGGGCCTCCTGCGCACATCCAAAGAAGGGACACTTGTTTAGGGCCGGTAGACATATGCAGTATGTCCAGCTCTTATTGACAGCAGCAGCAAGCTGCTTTAAAAGCCATGACACGGCCTGCGCTGTCTGGAGGCCCAGCACAGGGTTAGCATCTTTCCTAGAGGCAGTTTCGGCGCTGTAGATGAGCATTGACTTTGTTTAAATACGAGAGTTCACTGGTCAGCTTGACCTTGAAATCTCTTGCAAAGACAGGAACAAGTTGACATACTGTTCATGTTTCTAGTGGCTGCAAAGTTCAGGGGATGCAACGCCACGGCAGCTCGCATGCTGTAAGCATCACTTCAAGAAGAGAAGGGAAAGTTCATTTCCTACTTTTTAAATCCTGCCAGCAAGAAAAGTAACAAAACCAGAAAAGAATCAGAAGGTAAAACACAAAGGGCACAACAGCAGATATTGCAGAGGAAAGGTGCCATTCATAGTCAGGAACGTGTTATAATAAAATCCACAAGCAAAAGTCCACAGAGGACTGTTTGCATAGCAACATTACAATATCTACATGTGTAAATAGAGGGAACAGGCTTTAAATCCGCGCTAGAGCAGCAGCTGTTGGGTCTTTTACCTGCAGTCGTGCTGCTTGAAGTATTCCTCCTGACTTAGCGAATGTCCTTGTATAGGACAGCATGATCAGCCCTATTTGAACATTGCAGCTGAGGGAAATGTATTATTCTTGCTCTGAATATGAGTTTTTTGTATACAGCACTGCAGAAGGGTAATGCAGTTAAGTTAACTGGTCTCCAGCTCCTTCTTTTCATCCTGTCCCCTCTCTGCCTGGTAGGGGGTACAGATTCAGCACAGATTCCTGCCTCTTGTTCCCAGTGAAAAGTGCCTATCTGCACCTCCAGCCCCTGAGAGAGAAAATGTAAGCTGGAGCCTTATGGAGTGCATGGGGAAAGAGAAGCCCGAGGAAAAAAAACAAACAGACAACTCCTATCAGTTTTCTAGGTCGTCTTTTAAGTCACGGCTGACTCACATGTAGCCTGGTAAGGCTGAAGGGACAGCACACACAGGTGCTCCTGCAGCCCCAGAGGTAAGAGCAGAAGCATGAGTAGATGCTGGATCCTGGTTTGTGGTCAGCCCCTCAGACAGCTTCTCTGTTTGTTTATCACTGTGCCTAAGAACACATGGAGTAAATCCACACATATTAAAAACACACACACACTCCCTCTGCAGTTTGGTCCCATTTTTCATTTGAGCTTTAATCGTTCCTCTGTATTTTGGCACAGAGTCATGCAGCAGGCTCTCTCTACTCTATTGGCATAATGTTCACAGCTGTAATCAAAACATTTTTTCTCCTATCTTCTTCCAAATGACTTGGGGTCTCCTTCTCCCGCCGAGGAGCCTGTCTTATTCATTCCCTGGCTACTACACATGGCTTAAGTATTGCAGCCTTCAATACTAGAACAGAATAATATAAGAACCACAAAGAATCATTTATCTGGCATGACATATTTTATGCTCTTGTGTAAGTTTTCCTAAGGGACTTCTGAATGTCCTACTGGGTGACTGTAAAGACACCAAGGACTCAAAGTCATGGGTGTCATCTTTATTAAAAGCCCTAAAATACTCAGCACAAAGACAAAGCTGAGTGAATTTAACTTTTCTGAAATTAAGATACTATATTGTCTCAACGAAGTCCTTCCAAAGATCCCTTTAAGAGCAGAGTCATTTAAGGCTGAAAGGATCCTAGTACTGAAATTGATCTTAATCTTCTATTACTATAGAAATGTTTCTGTGCTTTAAAAATACACTCCCTATTTCTTACTTTCAGACTACCCTAATCTTGAATTAGCCTTCTGAGCAAAGGTCAGGGGTGCAGGAGGGCAGGTCTTATTGGTTCAATTAAAGGAAATAACACAAAATCACATAGGCTATTGCAGAAGTCTTTGTCAACAAGTTCTTGAATTCTGAGAGGCTGCTCAGCCATAAGCTGTCTATACAGCCAGATAATGCTGTTATTAGAAACACATTAGTGTAAGAAATCTAAAATATATATATATACATGGCTAATAGATACATTAATCTCATAGCTTTCACAGTAAGTGTCTTGGACTAGTGCTTTCATTAATTATTAATGTTTGTCTTCTTGGTTGTTTTATTTTTTTGGGGGTTGGGTTTTTTTTTTGGTGTGTTTACAGCTTAGCCTTGCCTCTTTCATTCCCCCCCACCCCCAAAATGCTTGCACATAACAAAGCTCAGATAACTACACTGGTAGCTGTCGTACTATTACTTGCCAATGTCCTTAATAATGATGAAATGTTAAGTATAATGTACCAATAAATATTTTGGAGTTAGGGAACTGGCAGGTATGTGGGGAAGGCACTTTGTATTAACAGTTGATATACTGTTGTTACATTGATGAAAACTGAGGCTAATGGATCTGTGTAAAGATCCTCTTTTAAAAGTGATTTTCCTTTTTTTGTTTGTGTCCTTGCGCCTGAACATTTGACCCTGGGGGAGTAGGATGGAAATATTGTTTAAACAGCAGAGACTTGTTTATTTCAATTTTCTCCTTCTATTTTCCTCCCCTTTTCAGTTCTTTTTACAGGTAAATCACTCGTGATATGGGAGAATCTCAGAAAGTTCAGAGGTTTGGGGCAGGAAACGCCTCCCCTCCCCCTGAAGTTTGGATTCAGAGCTAAATTTATCTGAATGCTGTCATTTCCCTCCTTTTCCTTCTCTACCTCCTTCACTACATTCCTCTTTCTCCCTCCTCATTCCCAGCCACCCAGATCTTATCCTTTCCTTGACCTGTAGCTCCCCCTCCCTAGCCTTCCACTGATTTAAAATGTCTGGAGCTGGAGGCTATGGCTGAAGGTGGTAGTTTCTCCTGTTCTTTTTTTTTTTTTTTTTTTTTTTTAATTTATTCCTGGGTTGTACTATAGGGAGAAATGCTCTATAATCCTTTGCCCTCAGAGGCTGTCTCTATCAACAGATGCTAAAAGCAGGTTCAGTGAGCCCTAAGATGAAATGGCAGCAGCGGTGCCCAGCAGAGAAGTCCAGGCTTGCTCATGGCTTGCTGGGTGCAAGCACCTGCCAGTGATGCAGCAAAAGGCCCACGTAGGTATGGGCCGTTGCAATTTGTTTTAATTTAGGTAAAAGAATTCTGAAATTGGTGTGGAAGTTCAGCCAAATTTCCAGCCTACTCCTGCTTTCTCTGACACATTCTGTTCATTTGCATCACTTGTCACTATCTTGAATGGGTCTGTCCTGGTAGGAAATACGCAGAGATCAAAAAGATCTCTCTCTCTTTTTTTTTTTTTTTTTTTTTTGTTTCCCTTATTTTTTTCTTTCTTTTTTTTTTTTTTTTCCTTCTTTCTTCTTTAATATTACGGTCTTGTACTGTGGCTATTCTAGTTTTTCACAGAAGTGGCAGGCAGCCAAAGACTGGAGTCATTATTTGCAAACTCTAAAAATAGAGTCAAGATTTATAGGAAGAAAACAGATATGACTTGTTATAAAACCATGAATAAGGATTGACATGAACATAACGGTTTATTCTTTTTTGATATTGCTTATTGTAAATTGCACTTTATCTTTCTGGGAGATACACTAGATAGTTACAGTACAGAAACATTTCCTTTACTTGAAAGTGTTTGAGAACTGCAGTTTGTTTGTTGTAAAGACTTGATTATTCAAAGGAAGCGATAAGAGATGCGGTAGCCCCTGGGAATTTTGTGCGTTGTTGGGGTGGACAGTTTGTTTTAAAAAAAGTATTAGTTATCTTCTTCTGCAGGTCACTGCTGATAAAAATTACATTCAGCATGTCTCTTTGCCTGGCGTAAAGGCGCCTCATGAGCTGCACTTCTGGTTAATATTTCTTGTTATTATAAACTGTGAACATCACATCCCTGATCTAACTAATGTTAATAACAGTGCACACTATCTCCTTCCTTATAGGCTCTGGCAGGGCAGCAACAAAGCAGGAGGGAAGTTAAAAAAAAAAAAAAAAAAAAAAAAAAAAAGGAGGGAGGCATAGAGAAGGAGAGACTTTCACAAAGAGTTAAAAAGGCCTGATGAAATCCTTACAATGTACACCATATGGCTTGACATTTACCAGATTAGTTAAACATTTCTACTGGGGATAAATATTCCTGCACATTGATGTAAAGAAATTGCATGAGACAAGGGCACATACAGCATATTTATGCCATGGAGTAATCTTTTCTTTTTTTTTTTTTTTTTTCTTCTTGTTCCCCTCCCCTTTGCTAGCAGAATTCAGGTTACTAAACATGCAAGGGCCAAGCGTACTAAACCCAAAGAACCCCCACTCCTGTGCACTCCTGAGCTACTGTCAAAGTAGCTGCGGACACAAGCCCCCTCCCAACATCACCCCAAACACACTCAAAACTCTCACCCAAAAAAGTTTTGAATGAGCAATCTTGCTATAAAAAACCCAAAAAAACAACTCTGTGGAGAGGCTAACCCATCAAAGTTTGTCAAAATCTATTTCAGGACTCGGGTTGCCTGTGGAGAGATGACTGTGATGGCTGCCAAACTGATTTGAGGCAGGTTGATGCAGAGGTGACTGCTGGTGCCCGTGTCTGGTGTAGACTACTCCGCTCCTTGGTGAACAGCCCTAAAGCCATAGATTTCATTTGATCTTTGCAAAGGCTAACATTTGTCTGCTGTCATTTTAGTAAGATTGATGACAGGCTGGGGTAGGGGAGGAGGAAGGGGAGTGCAGTGGGAGGAAGGCTGGTCCCCACAGCCCCAGCAGCTGTGGCCAAGCCTGCCCAGAGTTGCTGGCCCGGACCCTCTGGTCAGCTGTGGCAGTGGCACGGAGTTTTTTCTGCACCGCTCTGGCAGTAATTGCACTGGGTTCTCACAGAAGATCGCATGAACTTGGAGACGTAAAGGCAGCATTTTGCACCTTATATATCTTAATAGATTATTCGCACCACAAGCAACACAGAGCAAAATGTTATGACAACCATAAGAATGTAGTTTACTGTGGCTTAATGTGGCTGGGCAGTGCAGGGTAAAGCTATAAAAAAAATAAAAAATTGTTAAAGTTTCTGAGAGAAACTAACTGATGTGGACATGCAGCTATTTTTATACGAAATCCTGACTTCTGGCAAACTCTTTCCAGGCTATAGCAGAAAATGTTTAATCTTTTTATTAGTAGTAGCATCACAGCACCAAACTAAAAATCATATGCTTTCCCACTTGGAAGCTTTCTTAGAAGCCGAAGTCTGAGCTGATGTAATGGGGGAATCTTCTACAAAGGGCACATGTCTGAAATGGGGCAGCTGGTTGCTGGCTGCAGCATGCGGTACGCCTCGGAAAAAAATAGCTTTCATACTTGGGCAGGATGAAGTCCATGTATCTTTTTCCA
Organism: Falco biarmicus; assembly: GCF_023638135.1. NCBI lineage: Eukaryota > Metazoa > Chordata > Aves > Falconiformes > Falconidae > Falco > Falco biarmicus. Next base: position 30,131,543 of record NC_079299.1, read on the forward strand.
TGAATGAATGAGTGAATGAATGACTGTCAATGCTGAAATTTGATCTTACTGCAAAATCCTAGGGATTCAGGTTTCACCAGGCACACATATGTATACAAGAGGGATCTGGGCACTTCTGGGAAAGAAGCGTGGTGCGCTGCGGAAGAAACACATAGCGATAGAGTTACTGCCTTTGTGGATCGGGAAGCGAGAAATGTACCTGCAGTTCTTAATCCCAATATTAGATTGGAAACCACCGAGGCAAGGGCTGAAAGCAGCCCTAGATCCTCTCTGTGACCTGGAGGGGAGACGGGTGCATAAGCTGGTAACTTATGTTGGAATTTAAAATATGTCCGACCTAAAACCCCAGGCTGGGACATATACTGGCTTGGTGGAAAGCTCAGCGCCAGCCCCTTCTGTTGAGGTTTACAGTGCCGAGACGAATGCCATGCGGATTTTAACCACAGTGTCCCATTGCGACGAATTGACATTGCGTGAGGATGGGATTTCAGCTGTGGCCAGGGAAAAATGTTGAGTATGAAAATGAGCTGTACACTTCTTATTTTTACTGGTCAGAGAAGAGCAGAGACTCAGACCCAGATGGGAGGGCTGGCTTGGGCCCCACATGAACTTTGTGCTTGGATGATCACGGGTGGCTGGATTGATAAAGAGTGAGCCAGAGAGATAAATACACGTACGGAGGAAAATAAGAACAGATAATGGATTGGCCTAAGTCACAGTATATTTCCTCCTAGTGATGAAAGGCTAAGAGTGAGTTATAGATCTTTCCTTGCGATAAGAACAGATATTTCTTTCCAAATCATTTATCTATAAGATACTGAGATATTATTTAGGTCTGCATTGGTATTAATCTGGCTCTTTGTGTTTCTGTCCTGGTCCTTCAGCAGGTGAAAATGTGCCAGTTAGGGACCCTGAAGGTTTCCTCTGCAACTCCTGCAGATGAGGGGTTAGTTTTTATCTTAGGGAGTTGAGAAGAAAGAGGGCACGTTTATCCACGTCGGTATCAGGTGAACGTGGCGTGGCTATACATGCATTACTAGAGTTTAAATCTTTGTTTGTTATGGTCCTTAATGTATGAGAAGCAATAGCTCTAAGTGTTACGAGACCTGTTTACTGCTCTGGGATATAATTAACTTTAATAAGAAATGAAAAAGTGCATGTCTGTATGAAGAAAACAAACCCACCTGACAACTTTGATGTAAGAGGAGCCTTCTCCCTTTGACTGCTGGCAAGTCAGGTGGGCGCGCTCAGCCCTTTCTTCCCCGGAGCCAAGGCTACGTGACATTTACATGTCTCAAGATATGACGTATGTGCAGCACACATGTGTGAGGGCGGGTGGCTAAGGCTTGAGAAGAGTATTTAGAAAAAAAGCAGCATGTTCTTGTCAACGGGGAAAGGTTAGAGTACCTGATTTTACAGCTAGATCGATGTCTCTCACATCATTAGAAAAGACACTATTATTATTATTAGTAGTAGTAGTAGTATTACCACTACTACTACTACTATTATTTTCTGTAGTAGAAGCCCATTCCTCAGCCCGCCTCCCCTGAGGCGCTGGTGGGACAGGAGGGGCGGAGTGGCGCCCTGGGCTGGGACTGGCCAGAACCGGCTGGAACTGGTGGGAACCAGCGGCCCCCCGGCAGGGTGGCCCCACCTTGCCTCACAGCGTCCAGCTCTCAGCGCTGCCGCCAGCGTGAGGGGATGGTGGAAACATTAGGGACAGGCAGCAGCACCGGGGCTGAGAGGACAGCACAGGTGAGCCGGGGACAGAGCCCGGGGTGCGTCACGGGCCGGACGGTGTCAGCCGGGGCGGTGGGGAGGAGAGGCTGGCGGTGCGGGCTGGGCGCCATGGCTGTGAGTAATGGCTGTTTGCCTGCAAAGACGTTTGTGGGTCAAGGGGACTCGCGTTTCTGCTAAACAGTCCGGTATATCTTCACCTTCTGTAATCTCAGCTGGAGCCTTTGCTGTCATGCTTTCCCCCTGTAAAACCTCTGCTTTTGAATCTTAAGAGAAATCTTTACAGTTGTCAGTAAATCCTAATGTTGTACTTGTTCTGTTTTATGAGATTTCCAGTAACACGCGGTTTCAGAGATTTGTCACTTTGTGGATCAAACAGCTCTAAAGGACACAGCAGACTTGGGCTGAGGGGGGAAGAAGTCAACTGTCTCCATCTTGTTTAAATGAGCTTCAGGTTCAGTACATTAACGTGCTAATAAGGAAGTCTTGTGTTCCCACACTGTTCTTAAAGGCATTCTCACACTGCTGACCTGACCTCTTTAATCCTGGCTTTCCTGAAGGAAAAGCTGATCCATCAGGCCTCTTGTATCTAAAATGGGATGAAAGGAAGCGATGGACCTATTTCTACACTGGTGTTTCTCAGGTACCTCAAGCAGCCTTGTTCTTTTTGTATTCATCTCTCATTTCCCTGGGAAGAAAAAAAAAAAAAAAAAAAAAGGGAAAAACCCCTAGATGTGAGGGCTCAAATCACTGAAGATGAGAAGATGAGAAACAGCAAAAGGAAATAAAGAGGTCACACACCTAAGTTAGCTTATGATTAAAAAGAAATTAGTGGGGCTATTTTTAATTTGTTTAAATATATTACTTTCTATTAAAAAGGTCTTTATATTTCACTAAGTATGAGATGAAGTGTGTCACCAGAGGAAGATTTTTCAGTTTTAGTCTCTTTTCTCTTAAACAATTAGAAGTCAAAGAAAATTCACTGAAGGCAAATATATGAAGCCAGCAGAAATGGCAGCAGAGTAGGACTTTTCCTCTATAAAACAGCTTGGTTGCCTTCCAGTGGGACCAGTTTGCAAGAATTCAGGGACAAAATATGTAAGCTGTGCACATCAGATACATTGTGGGTAGGTCTGTTGTACCCCATAGCCCCCCAGTGTTCAACCTCAGAATGTTGCGCAGCCTTGAGAAGCAAAACACTGCACCCCTGCGCTCAGACCCAGCCCAAGGCATTTGAGCCCCCGCTCCAGGATCTAGTTGGAGTCTTCTTGAAGGTTGAGGTGCATCGCGTATCTGAGTTGGGCTGTCAGAACTTACATTTTTTTGTTAAATCTGCTAGTCTATGGATATTTTCAGGCAGCAGCTGACAGAAATTAGGAAGGATAATTGTAAATGAAGTTTTGTAATGCCAGAAGTCTATGACAGAGCTTTTTAAATCAGTGCATGAGCTAAACGGTGATCCAACTGTTCTAAGACTTTCCATGAGATTGCTGGGTTTTCTGTTTTTCCTCTATATTTTCACTTCTGGCATATCTCTTTTGTTAAATGGAATGCCTAAAGAGTAAACATAGCAATAGGGTTAGCTTCCACAAGCCTGTGAGACTATGAGGGAAATCCACCATAATGTTTAAAGTAAATAAATAAATAAAAGGAATTTGTCACAAAACTCCAAAACAACGCAAACACCCTCAGTTTCTTGTTTCATTCCCAGCTGGAAAGTCAGGCCAGAATTACTGAACATTTCACCAAGTCTTGCTAACCTTCTGAGCTGTTGTGAGAAATTGTTCTTGACATCACATGAGCTGGGCCACAAGGCAGGACTAATGTGATATTTGCTGTCGAAGGTTTCCTAGGAAACATGCTACTTAGAGTGCTCAGCCCTCCCTGCCACCCTTCCCACATCCTCCAGTTTCACCCGTTCCCACAGGTTTTGCAGAGGGCAGTGATGTCCCCTCTGACCTCTGGACACCCTTGGTGCAGACCTCCTGCTACAGTTTGATGCTTCCCAGCAGCCCTGCGCACCCAGCTGAGTGGAGAGTGGTTGCAGGGATTTTGAAGCTCACCCACCTGATAGCCCTTTTTTCTGTGATTTATCCCTTTCCCTCCTGCTTCCCCCCCCCCCCCCCCCCCCCCCCCCCCGAGCACTCCACAGTGGGAGAGGTGAGAGAACCTAGGCTACATCCTGCAAGGCTGGAGCTGGAAAGAAGGAAGTTTGAGCCTTCCCAGCAATCTTAATCTTTCCTTCCAAAGGAAACTGGTGGAAAAAGGTTTGGGAAATCAGCAAATAACTTAAAATTTTTCTTGCCACAAGAGTCCTCATCTTTTGACTGCAGTTTGCAATATAGTAGCTGTTATGGTACATAACCTATAGGGATTTTTCAGCTGAATCGGGTTCCCCAGTTTGTTCCCACAGTTTCATCTGGTGGCTGTAGGTGCTGTCCTTGATGGCATCAAACCCACATAAATGATTCCTGTCATTCAGGCCAAACTTTTCAGCTTGGCCATTTGGAGCTGCAGGATAGTTCCCATTGAGGATGAGATGAATGGAGTCTGTTCACACATATTAACCAAATGCAAATCCTTAGATGGAAACTCATGGTCAGCTTTTTCCAATGCTATTTTCAGAACTTCCACAAAAGACTGTGCTGTGATTATATGTATTCATGATATGTATATCATGTATTCAGCTCAAACAATATTTGAATGATGCATTTAGAATTCTTCCTAAAAAAGGACCATGCTTCTGTAAACTGCATCATATTTGTAAAAGAGAAAAAAAAGTCTAGCTTGCTTTTCTTTCTTTTTAATATATCATTTCATAAGGCTGTAAGAATTGGTGTTAATGCTACATTACACACAGACACACTTCTACATAATCATATGCATTTGCATGTATGCCATACACAAACAACCCTATGGAATCCCAACTCTCCATTGTTAAGTTTGTCTCCATATTTTTCAAAGCAAAGAAGCTCTGGGTGTCAAACAGTTCCTTTTTTCACTGTCTTTCACTGGGCTATACAGCAAATGCAGCCAACAAAATAGAGCATTGAGGGGTTTGTGGTTTGGGTTTTTTGTTTTTTGTGGGGGGTGGTGGGTTTTGTTGGTTTGTTTTTCTTTTTCCTACCTGGCCATTTATAACTACCCATTTTCCTTCTTGTCTCCTCCACTGATAAAACATAATCTTTTTGACTCTGTCATTCATGTTGCCAATATTGATTTCCCCAACCCCTTGAAGGCCAAGAGTGTCACCTCCATGATGCTCCCTGAAGCCACTGACTTGGAAAACAGGACAGCTAAGGTTGCTGCTGCCAGACATTGGTTTCCCACATGGTAGGGAAGACAAGTAGCCTTAAGTCACTGGACTGATTCATTTATCTCTGTGATGCCATTCACTTCACCTTACTGCGTGTTTGTGTAGTGAAGCTGTTTGGCCAACATGCCCTATGGGCCTTGTCTTAGTAATGAAAGTGCAGAAGGTGGAAAGGAAATTCCATTCTGGATTGTTTAGCTCTGTCTTCAGTTTCTGATGGCATCCAAAAGATTGGGCTGGCTTTTGATTATGCTTTTAGATTCAGTGGAGCAGAATCTGCTGCACCCTGCAAAGGTGGCAGGGCTTCACCTGTGTAGATCTGGGCAGAATTTGTGTCTTTGTGGCCAGAGAAGGAAAACCAGTAATATTCTTCTCTCTTTTTTTCAAACCCAGCAAAGTTTCTTCCAAGCTTTAAGACCATAGGACAGACGATGTCGATCAGCTTCAGAGAAACAGCATCAGCCTAGCTGAGAATCTGCATATAAGTCTCAGGGCTGTATCAACCTTGGAGATCAGCACTTTTCATTGTAGAGTCATGCTTTTCTTGCTCAAAAGCAATGATAGCTTTGCAAATCAACCTCTACCTGTGTGATACCATCATGAAACCACATTGCTTGTAGAAGGCAGAACTTTTCTGAATTATGATAGAATACCCAATATGTAAGAGACTGGTGGGTCACCCAGACAATTCATTCATTTTCAAAGCACTTTAAGACCGTCAGTCCTCATGGCACCATTTATAATATATGTCAGGGGATATTGTTATCCCCCATTGCCAGCTGAGGAAAGGAGGAAAGGAGATTACAGAGCTGCAACTTGAATTATTGTTGGAGGCAGGACTGGAACTCGGGATTTCCTGGACAGATTACCACCCTTCACTTCTCCCTTAGCTGGTATAATTAGCAGTGTCCTGGATCTCTCTTATTCCCATGCAAGAACACATTTGAATACATTTTTCTTTGAAATTGTCTGTCTTGGGGTCATTTCTGTTGTGCACTTCTGGCTATTAATGATCTGTTTTCTGCAGTGAAATGCTCGCTAGTACGCTGTAAATCGTGAACAGATGTAAAAGCATCCATTTATGACTACCGATTTAATCTCTCTGGATTTCTGAAATTGGCTACCTGTAAAATTTTGGGAGCCACGTCTTGGAAAAAACAAATCCTTTGTGGCTCTTTTAATTTTTTTTGTTCTTGGCTGCTAGCCATTCAGATGGATGTCTTACATCCTTGAGATGAACTTAGTGCCGTCCTCATTGACCTAGCAAGCCATTTTTTCCCTGATGACAAGCTGGGATCACATCTTGTAATGACTGCTGCAAGATTGTCTTGTTAGGGAAAGGGCTAAGGTGGGATCGTCTTTAATGACAATGAAAGCACCTCATAAAATCTGATTCTTCAGTTTTACAGGCATGGCTCTAGAATTTTAGCCGATGCAGACTTAGTAAATCAGTCAGTCAAAAATTATATCAGTTGAAGCATAATGTTCACGGCAGTCCAAAAACCTGAACATGTAGGTGATTTGGAGGGCATTTTGTTAACTCTTTAATTGGTCGTTTGAGTGCTGGAGGCAGTAGCTAATTGCCTGTAGGTCAGAGTAGTCCTAGAGCTTAGGTAAATGTATATTGTCATATGTCACATTTTCATATGGCTCCTTTGCACAGGTTGGTAAAAATGATTGCTGCATAATTAAAATTAAGACAAGGTGGGAAAAGTGATTCAATTAAACCCCTGAAGCCATTGCACAAATTATCTGAAGTACCAAAAACTAATGAATAGTTAAAACTAGTTTTATCTTTTTACTCTTTATTCTTGAATCCTGAGGGTATTAAAATGGCTGGAGTGTCTCTCAAAGTTCTCAGAGGTAAGTTTTTGGGTGGGCAGTGCGAGTATGAGTCAGCGCAGAGGAATCCAGGCCTTTTAAAATACCAGCACACAGAAACTTTGTTGCCTAGTTGTTTTGAATTGAAAATAACCAGACCTTAAGCACAAGAGACCTTTTGGTTTCTCCACCAGCCCAGAATTATTTTGAAAACATCTGCAATATTTCACTCTGCATGCAGCAGGTATTATATACCAGGGAGGGTGATGACAGTAAAAATAAATGAGATATGTTGTAACCAAAACATCCCAAGTTTTACATCATACATTTCACAACCCCAGCAAGCATCCTGGGCTTTGACTTGAAGGCTAAAGGCATGTGGTAGTTTTACAAATGTCTATTAGTATTAACAAATATGTTCCATTATTAGACAGTGTGCCACTGCCCCAACCTCCTGGTGCAAGAGGTGAGTTAATATGGCTTATAAAATAGAAGAGTGCTGCAGGCACAAGCTATGGAAGTAAGAGCCCCGGCTAAGCAGGAGGTCTCATTACATTTTGTGGGACAGCTTACTAGAGGCCTGAACATAAGTATAAAAGCTGCCTCCCAGCTAAGGCTTTTTATGGTTCCTGTCCTTTCCCAGAGCAATACAACTTTAGGAGGTTTAGAGCAACAAGGTCTGCACCTTTGGATACTGGCAGTGTGCTAATTCTGGCTGGGTTTAAATTGGAGGTGAATGAGAGAATTAAGGTATGTATGTTTGCACTATCCCTGCACATTTTAACAGATTTTTTTGATGGTTGAAAGTAGTGGGGCACTTAGGAGTTGTGCTCTTGCACAGTTGGCTTTTTTTGCATGGCTCTTTTTGCTGTTAGCTGTAAACCTCTGTTTCTGGGAAAGAGTGTTTCTTGGCCAGGATTGCCAGCATTGTGAGTGTGTGCACAGAGAGGACATGACACACCGAAACTGTATAAACAGTATGCCTTACAAGGAAAACCAAAACAACAACAACAACAAAAAAAGTCTTGCTAATCTTCATTAGAACAGGTATTGTACTGCAAGGTTTTTAAAATATACCCTAGTAGAGACTGTTTACAGCCATCCCAGCAGAGGTGTCTGTAGGCATTGCCCCTTGCAGGGGTGGTGCAGATGTATAGTATAGATGAATAACACAATAGTGTCTTTTTATGCTTCTACCTCTTTGAATGTTGTTCTCACTCTGCGTTTGAAAGTAACTGTTATAAAACCTGTGCTGATGCTTATCCAAAGCTTAATCAGAAACCTTAAATAGTAACTAATTTATTATCACAGGTAGCATATTCATCTAAGTACTAGCTTTATCAAGCCAAGAAAATCCCTGCTGAGGACTGGAATGATTCAGGGAATAGCAGGTTATGAAAACACGATGACATCAACTCACTACATGAGCCTTCATCAATGGGTAAAGCTTCTGTAGGTAGAAAAATAAACTTTCCTGAAGATTCAAAATCCCAGTGTGGAAAGCAGAGTAGAGAAAAAGGAGAAAACTGAAACACTTGGAGGTGTTCAGATCATGAGTTCTCCACTTTCCCATGCTTCCTAGCAGAAAAGCAAGCAGCCAGACATTGTCAGGAGTGTCCCAAAACATCAAAACTGTGAACGGGCAAATGTCCTTCCTGGTGTTGCAGTCACCCCACCAAAACACTTTCTTCAAGCTTTTTTGTTGTGTGTTCAACCCAGGCTGGTGGTTATCAGAGACAGTATTTCCACTGTTTCTTACCTGTGATTCAAGAAAAACACTGCTTATGTGATTAAACAGGGTGTTCTGTAGCCTTTTCTACCTGCCCTTGGCCTGAGACCACCCACATGCCAGGTAAAGTATTGCTTGTGACCAGTCTAGGTTTTCCTTTCAGTACAAGGCATAAGCGACAGTCTGATTCCTTGCTTTTATAAATGCAGACTGAGATTTTAGAAGACTACCAACAAAAAACAGGTTATGGTATAGACTGTTGTAGATTGCACTGAGAGAGCACTGAAATTCCTGCTCTGCATGTAGGAATGTGGAAATGACTCAAAAGTGTTTGGGATGTCATTGTGGATTCCATGTGTGTGTGTGTCTGTGTATATATATATATATATATATAAGGTATTTTATATAGATGTATACGGCAATACTGTATAAAAATAATACGAGACATATAAATTGTTAAAAGACATTATGTGTCAGATACACAATTTTCCCTCTGTGTTTAGAGAGCAATTCAAGGTCATGGCACCAAATTCATCTTTCAGAAGTGCCTCATTTCATTGACTACAGAAGGCTTGGACCAATGCCCTATGAAAATACATATTTTGAGATATTTATAACCAATATTTTGATCTGTTAATATGGAACTTGTCAAAGAAAAATGCTAGTCATTGCCACCAGCCAGGTCCACTCACATGTCAGACCCTGCAAATAACAATTGTACACAAAGAGTTTAAAACTTTGATGCAATCAGTATTGCTGGTGGAGGTGCTAGGAGCACAACCCCTGCCTGCTAGGCTTTGTGGAGGACTGCACAATGTGCTCATGATCAAAGCAGTAGATAGTAAAGGAATGTATTAGGGCTTTGGAGAAATTGCTTTAAAAGCCTCTGGAATTACAAAGACAGTGAGAGAGACTTTCCATAGACTTTCTGGAAATGCCCTGTGAGTCACTGGTAGGTTCCCCTGGGATCTGAAAGAGCCAGTAGGAAAATGGTAATGGCCTATTAAATTCTATAGGACATGCTTTGGTGGCAAGTGGTGGGACCATGGCATTTCCATGTGTTTTCACTAGCTAGCAGCAGAAGGGCATGGACATTGTCCTTCCTTTCAGGTACATTTTACACACAGCGAGATAGGGATGCAAAGGTAGCTGCCTGCTCCCAGAGAGCCTGGAAGCACTGAATTTCTCTCTGGACTAGCACTCGTCTTGATATGCATCAGTGTTTCAATGGTATTCCCTTGTAAAGAGGAGGTTTTAAAAGGTGTTTCTAATACATGGGAAAAAACTTGTTATCAGTGAGTCTGGGGACCCACCACCCTTGTGTTAGCTCAGGGAGACAGCCCTTGCTCACATTAACTCATGTGCAAGGACCAAAAAGTATGCTGCTTGAGGTAACAGTTCTTGTATCAGCCCAATGAAAAAGTAGAGACATGAGATACTCCTCTGGTAGTGCAGTTGCCCAAGGATGCATCTGGGAAGTAAGGTCTGCTTTGCCATGAGTAGAGCTATGACACTGATGTTACAGACTTTACAAGAGGATAATGTTCTTCGGGTGTTCCCACCTCCTCCTGGCTTATACATAAGGTAACAAGAAGGCTGAAAAGACCACGCTGGATGCTCAGAAAGGGACAAAGTTAGTAATGATCAGCATGCAAGGAAAGATTAGGCACAAGTAGTGGAATTGGCTTGATTGCTTTAGACGACTTTATGACTTTGTTTTCCTTCCTGAAGTTATTTGTTGGTTCTTTTTTAATAAAATAAATCACAGCTCATACGATAGCATGACACAAGCAAAAACCCTGCAATGTTGCAGTATTTTTGGTGGCTTACAATTAGCCCTGATAACCCAAAGGATGGAGGCTAGTATGTGTGATGGGTGGAGTCAGGAATAACATGCATCTTTGTGTCTATTTACATATGACAATTTTCTTCAATCAGATGCAGGCTGGGCTGAATTTAGCCATCTTCGCCTTGGTATTATCCATGTGGCTAAAATTGCCAGTCCATTTACCCTGGAAGTTATTACAGTGGTGAACTGCCAAATGCACAGTTGTATTGTTCCTTTGCTTCATGCTGTTGTATGTTAAATGTACCTCTGAGTCTTAAGCAAGTCTAGATTGAGTGGGTTTTGTTTAAAAGAAATTATTGGGGAGAGGGGAATCTTTTAGTGTTCTTTCAGAAACTACCAATAATCTTTGTCATTTACTTCTAGCTTAGGTAGTTATGACTTAAAGGATAAGAAGGAAGTAAAAGGGCTTGCCTAAGAATTCAGATGGATGGATCACTTGAATTTATAGTGGAAAATCTGCTTTAGTGAAGGCTAGAGTAGGAGCTAGACTGGGAGCCAGAAAACCCTGGTTTTTTCTACACATGGCCAGAGATCAATGACTAACCCAAGTTTGTGAGCCATAACATGAGCATACTATTTGGACCTTATTTAGGTGCTGAAGATAAGTCTATTGATGATGGGGAGATGAAGGTTCTCCTTTCTTTATCTACAACAATAACTGTTTCCCTGGAAATACATAGAGAGAGACTTTGCTATACTAAAATGACCTGTCTTATGTCATCTGAATGCTGGGACCATCCGGGCTGGGAATTGTGGGAGTTCCTTTTTAAAGCAGGAGCATGATCGTGTTATCTCTGAAGAGCAGCCATTTGGGGCACCTCTTCTTCTGAAAAGCTGCCAGGATCTGCATGCTTTAGAGGCATCCCAAGCTGGGAAGGAAATTTTTGGTTTGCAGTTAGCTCTTTTCTAAGGAATAGACCTAACAGAATGAGGCCTCCATTAGGAAAAGTACTGTAAATGATGAATTCTTCACTGTTGCTCTCCAAGCAGAGAGATTTTGTTAGAGTCACCCATTCCACAATAAGAGTTGTCTTACAATTTCATGAGGAGATAGTCTTATGTCTCCATGGGGAAAGATTCACCTCGTTATGCAATTCCCCTTTTGGGTGGGATAAGGAAAGCAATTGCAAGGATTAAAGAGTAACAGCTCTCACGAAGGAAACACTATCAGCCATCTCTGGAAACCAGCACTGCCCTTCAGGAAGAAACTGTTCTCATCGTACAAGCCACACATTTCACTGTGCAAGGCAAAGGTTGAGCATAATATATACCTATATCTCTAGTCAATAAAACCTGAACACAGAGAAGAAATATTATGTCCTTTTCTGTTTGTATTGCAGAAGAGAACAGAGGCTTGCTGGCACCAAGAGAAACCTTATTTTTTTTGGCTTTCACTGCCATTTTTCCTCTATGGAAAGGGGGAGACATTCTGACTGTAGTTGCATCTGTTTTCACTATTACCAAGAACAAAACTTCCTTTTTCCAAATGAACTTAAGGTCCAAGGGCCAGCTCAGTCTCCTGCAATAATTTCTGGATATTTCATATGTGATCAGCTCTTCTCATGATGAGCATGAGAAGGAAACCAGGAAGGCCAGTGCAGCTGTCCAAAGCAAAATCTTTAGGCTCTTTCCTGAAATTCTCACAAATGTTGGGGCAAGCTTTCTATTTATTGTAAGGTTGAATTACAGAAGCAGGGATCATGTAGTTAGTGTGCAATGTACTTGTTCTCTCAAACAACTCTAGATGACTGGTCTGTTATATGCTTCTTGCTCTTGAAGCCTGAAATACTCTCCGTTAGGAGTAAGCCCTTGTGGTAAGCAGACCAAAATAATAATCCCACTGGTCTCTTGTGTATGTGCAGCCTTGGGTCATGGGAGTGGATTACCAGGGTACATGTGGCCAAGTCTGTTTGAAATATTGCAAATGGTACCTGAAATATAATGTGCTTTTTCACTCCATTTCCTTCCTATCCATTTTCTTCCATTTCCCAGCAGAATAGCATTTTTTTAGCCTCCTTTTCCCCTCCATCTGGCATTTGCCTTCTTCCTCTTTCCCTGCAACCCACAAATGTTTGCCACGCTCTCAGCCGCTGTCTTGGGCCCCGGATGCTGTTTGATAAACAGCAGCTAATCTTGAAGGAGCATGTCCGCTCTGCTGGCCGTGCAGCAGGAAGTGGCGGTTTCTCTCCCGAGCACTGTAGCAAGGTCTCCTCCAGCAGCAAGGCCTCACTCCCTGTCTTCTTCCCCTTACACCCGTTCTACTTCATCCCCACACCCGGCATGAGTCCTAGGTGTAGGGACCAGGGAGGTCCCCTCTGAGCAAAGATGATTGGATTAAGTGTGAATGAAAAATGTGATAGATCATCTAGACAGCAGATAGATTATTCTTACTTTTTTGCTTGAGTAACTTGAATTTTTCATAGCTTTGTTTTTTTCATTTTTGTCTTAGCTGGCTCAAGGTAAATATCTGTGATTTCAGCAATACTGCTGTGTTCCAACTGGACACTTGGTATTGTTTATTTCTGGAATGAAACATTGTATGCACTCCTCCAGCCCAAATGTGAGTGTTCTTTCTGAAATTTTCTTTCTAGGAGTAAACATCCCTGTAATAGTCATTGCTGAACTGTTTGCAGTAGACAAACATGAAAGGCTTGCGAATGCAGCCAAAGATAGAAATCAAAAGAAATTTTCTCAAAAATGTTTGGCACTGTTTGCTCACCTTTGGAATATACATCCTGTTCCTCTTCTTAAAGTATTTTATTTTATTTTTTTTAATATAGCTGGGTGAGCTGGTATTTCTTCTGCTCAAGCTGTCTCTAAACTTATTATTTCCAACAGTGGCAGCAGATTATGAGACGATACTTATAGAAATGACATTATATCATTCTTTAAAATACCCATCCTGAAAGGCAAAATCTGCAGAAATTATAGGACTAAGAGGCCTCCTTTGAGAGGCAGAAACTATTTTAACTCGTTATTTTTAGAGCTCTGCAAATCACATATTTTTCTCTTCACTGGCAATTCAAAAAAAAAATTGGAAATTGTAATAAGTTTAAAAAAAAGAATCCTTCACAACTTTTTTTCTATAAAATGAAAAGTTGAGATATGTCATTTGTGGGCAAATGAGATGCTTCACTTTAATTTCAACCATTTTTTTTTAGTTCCTTTTCTTAGAAAAAAATTAAACACAGAATGGTCTATTCTGGGCTGGCTGCCCAAGTGGACTGGATGGGGGTTCTTGGTCAGGACACCTGTCATGGACTGTGAATGATGACACAGCCACATGCCCAAATAAATGTTTCTGTAGTCGGCTGGTCCACCATAAGCATGGGTATCTGCATGCCTGTGAGTCTATGGACCTTGCTCCCACCTCCACCAAGTGCCATAAGCTGTGCAAAATTAAACAAAGAAATGGAATGATCTGTAAAATTTCAGAGCAATAATGCTGAAATCTCCCGTGATTGCCAGCATTATCCTCAGCACCGTTTCTTAAATTAGCCTATTAAGTAAATTGCCAGGGATGGGAAGGTGCTGGTGCTGTGGGGAGCCATGTGGGGAGCCCTGCTGCACCCTGGGAAGGTGGTGGATCACCCACCTATGGGGCAGTCATGCCAGGATACTGCCCTCACATCCTTCCTGGTGCTCTGCCTGCCACTAGGCAGATGAATAAGTCATGGCAACAGCTGTTTTCAACGAGGAGATGGTGCTGTGAACAGAGCAAACAGCTCTGAAAGTTTGGTATTAACGAAGGTTGAGCGCTAATTTCATTTTTATGGGAAGGATTTTGAAGGGGGTCCTCATTGGTAATAATCAGCCACTGAAAACTGATGCCGTAGGGGAGAGGTAGATAAAGAAAAGGGTAATGGCGGTACAATAATTCCACATGGATTAAGGAAAAACTGACATCCAGTATAGTATAGAAATAAAAAAAAAATATCAGGATTTGCTTTGGCTAATTCAGGTTTTATAAACAAGAATATAGCTCGCTAGAGACAGGTCTAGCAAAGTAAAACAGGCGCGGGAGTTTCCTCTTTAGGACCGAGTGAAAGGGCTGCATCTTGAGGCAAATGCTGCCTTGCCTTGCCTTGCCTTTTCATGCTGTGCTGTGCCTTGTCTGGCCTTGCATTGTTTTGCTTTTTACATGCCGTGCTGCACCTTACTGTGCCATAGTTTCTTGTGTCGCTGTCTCTGGCAGTGTGTACCAGAGGGGGAAGGAAAGTCAGCACAGACACAGGAACCCTTGGTACTGCCAAGTATTTCCTTAGAGCCATGAATATCTGGCTGCTCTTTCCTGCCCTTCCCACTCACACCTGTCACTTTGTGAACCTTTTAATTTGTACGTGAGCCTGCTCTGCACCGGGGGCTGTCCAGTCTGCCTCACTCCCAGCTGGCCATCGCTGGCACTTTGGGCACGGCCCGGAGGTGGCATGTTTGCAATGTTGGCACTGAGCTCTTGTCTCCACTGCTTACTGTGGAGGAAGCACCTTGCATCGGTCTGTGCCTCTGGGGTCACTGCGCTCCACAGCACTGTGGCCACTGTGGGTGTGACCAAGGTGTAAGGAAGATGTAGCAGAGCAGAGTGGGGTGTCTGGCTTTTCATTTCTGTTTCTGTTGGGAAGGATCTTGGAGGGACAGGGTCTGGAGCTTCCTGGGTAAGAGAGCCAGCAGCAGATTTGGTGCTTCCACAGCACCGATGTTGTCAGCAGCGGGAACAGGTTTGGTGCAATGGAGGAAGTTATTTACAATGTGAAGAAGAGGGAAAGGAGATCTGAAAAAGGTTAGATGATCAGTGGGAATTGACATGATACTCTGTGAGAAGAAATTATGTTTCTTGGGTGTCTTATGGGCAACCAGTTGACTGGGCTCCCACGGGATCTCACACAGGGATTGTGACTTGTGGAACAGTGTCAGAGAGCACCTTCACTTGCCAGACGGTCTGCTCACAAGCAGATGTCCCAGAAGATACAGCCCTGAGCCTTGTTTCCAACTCAGGAAATGACTGCTTCAATATTAGTTGTTGATAAAGAGTAGTAATGCTTCTATTTCCTTTTCCTTTTTTTTTTTTTAAAAAAAAGAGAGAAAAGATCTCAGTAGGAGAAACTTGTTTTTCAGAGATTTCACTTCCAAAACTTTCTCCTCAGATTTGTTCAGCATGTAATTTAAGAGTTTTTGTTTAATTACATTTTTAAACTTCCCTCTCTTAATTACTTTTTTTTTTTTTATTAACACCTAAATATGCTACTATTTGGAGCACAAACAGACAGAGATTACAATTAACAGAATAATTACACTCTTTTTGTCAGTGTAACCTCATGGTACAGAAAGTATTACAAATCCATTTTAAAACATATTAAATGTTCATATTAATGAGGATAATAGAGAACGAGTACCAGCAAACTAAATATTGTTAATGATTTTGAGCTATTAAATTCATTACCATTTCCTTTCATAATAAAGTGGTTACTTGCTAATTAGACCTTTTTTAACTCATCATTATTGAATTCATTACATTGTGTGCAGTTAACTCTTAAAGATCTGCCTGGGTATACAGATGCAATTAAAAAATAATTTCAGCAGCATATGAAGCCGATATGCTGTTTGTAATCCTACTTGTATTTTTGACAGTAGCTCCATGTACTTTTCTTCTAGTACATTTTCTTGACACATCATGCCTAGCAGCTTCTTAGCTGTCACAGCAGCTTCAGCAACATGTACGATGGAAACATGCTGTATTCATTTCATTTAATAGCATTTAACAGTAAAACTAAAGTACAATCCACTTGTTTGGCCAGGGAAAAAAATATCCATCAGCACACTAAACGGCTGACGTCAACATCTTCTTTGAGTTAAACCTGCTGAGAGTCGAGATGATTTACCTTTTCCTCCTACGGACGCAGATATACTTCTGCCTATCTGGGTATCTGGTCTTTCTCTGCGACCCTGGATGGAAATTCTGTCCCTGCTAAAGTTCAAGCCAAAATTTCTCTTGATTTCAAGGTACCCCTGGAGTCATCTCCCAGCAGCTCTGAGTGTTTGCTCCCCTTTTGGGGAGGGGTGCACGAGAGTGTGCCTGTATCTGGTGCCACACATCTGATTGCTGGAGAGGGCACTCCCAGGGACTGAATCAAAGTGCTTCTTTGCTTCTTCCTTCTCCCTTCAGTTCTCACTCATTTAAAGGAGTAAGGGAACAGAGCCACCATCTCTTACCTTCTTTCTTTTTTCTCCATGCGTGCTTTTTTTTCTTCTCACCCCTTCTCCCCGCAACGCCACCACCCCCGACAGGCACTTTAAAATCATAGGTATTTAAATAGCACAAAGATACTCTGCAAATCACTTGGACCTAATGGATAGCACTCTGTGCCTTGCCTGGCTGTAGCACAGCAATGTGGAAGGAAAGGTGTGATAACCTCTGATTGGAAAATGCCATTTTGGGGGCAATTCTGCCACCACAGCACTGGCTGTCGCAGTACTGGCCACATCAGCGGCCAGGCGCAAACTACTCGGGTAATTCGCTGTAAGCAACGCCACCAAGGAATAATTTTACTTGAGTAGGACAGGCTTTGTGACACTTATTGCTACTGTACTTGATGGCTGGAAGCTAGGCTGATGGATACCCTGCAAATCCAATAGATAACAGATTAGATATGCATGTACTGTACAGCTCTGGAGAAATGCCGCTGTGCCATTATTCAGATCGGCCGTCCTCCTCCTGCCAATCGGAAGCCGTGTCTTTGCATACGTGAGATATGAGGGTACAGCTGTGGGCCCGCCGCAGCCCCACGCTCTGCCTGGCTCAGGCACTGCAGCTGCACCGCAATATATAATAACAATAACACTACATATTTGTAACCTCTGTTTTATTTAAAACCAGGTCCCTTTCACCTGTAAATAGCTAGGGTATAAATGTGCCTCACCAATCACATTGGACTATTGTATTATACAGTCTATTGAATGTTTTTGGCAGGCATGAGCCCCTATGCTACTGTGTCCTTATTTTATTATTGTTTTGAGGGTAGAGCTGTGTGATTATCCATTCTTGCTTCAGGCATAGCAAGCCATCTGGAATGCTTATTAAACCCACAGGCAGATCAGAAGGATATAACTCTGATGATGTACATGTACACGGGCTGTACTACATCATCAGAGCGTTGCTCCTCTGATGATGTAGTACACATTAGTGGGCCTAGATAATGGATTAGAACTAGCAGAATGAAAGTTAGACTTTTTGAAGGATGGATATGGTGGGGTTTTTTCTCCCTCTGGGTAACGGCTGGCATAAGATGTGGAAAGGAAAATTTAAAAGTAAGCCAAGGAGGCTTCAAAACTTGTAAGTGCTCAGCTTGTCAATGGGGAGGGGCAAGTGGTGATCAAGAGGCTTAAGGAGACAGCTTTGAAACCCTGAATCATTGCAAAGAGGTCATATGTACTTGTCTGCTCCAGTGAAAAGGGACATGGGATGTGTCCAGAAATAATTCCACTTCTCCAATCCTCCTTTGGTTGGTCATCGCTGAGTAGATTTTTGGTAGGACTTTGGCTTTTCATCAGGATTCAGTACCACATCAAAAACCCAACACCCTGTGTTATGACACATAGAACTAGTTTTTTCAGCAGTTTCCAAATTTATGCTTATCATGTATTTGCAAGTACTATTTAGAAATAAGCTTTTCAAATGAACGAGGGATCTGATCGGCTTTCAAACTAAACAAAATGTGTCTTATCTTCTGGCTAAGTATAAAAAAATCAACATCAGTAAAAAATAAAAACAATCTGGGCACTATATATGGGGTGTAGGTGAATGAAGAAATAACTATTTGCATGTCTGTGGAATTCTAAATATAATTTCTATTTCTCTTTGTTTATAACCCTTCTTGAAATGGTTTTCAGAGGTAGCTGATATTTGTCCAATCATGGAAAGGTGTTTCGTGTCTAAATAAAACCTTTGCCTGTGAAAGCTGGAAAGGTTCATAAAAGTTAGGTCATTCAGTCTGGAAGCTGGATGTGCTATGCAATTTAGATAACAAATTGCACACTTTAAATATCAAACTGTAAATATCAAGTACTCAAAAGAATATTGAAATTTTTGAGCAATTCCAAAGAGTAACAGAACTTTCAAAGAGGAGCCATATATAGTGAACATATACTCTAAAAATCATATCTGTAAAGTAAGGCAAATGCCTGTTTTAACAATGGCAAATAGCAAGTACGTAGCAGTATGGGTCACGTTTTATTAATGCTTAGTGTGTCTCAGGTTTAGCCACTTTTGTCAACATCCTAAGTGTGGGCTGCATACATCTGCATGTCCGAGTGAAGTGTGCAGCGTGTGTGGGTAGATGCACATTCGTCAAAGCAACGATTAATTATTTTGGGTGCAGAATAGCAGTACCATAGCAGCAGTAGGGTAATTGCTTTGCCAAAATCTTTAGGGGGACTGTATGGTTTTCTCGTTTGATGGTGACCAGATTATCCTGGAGGCGTAAGGGAGAGCTAATAAAAATTCCCAGTTGGAAGAGTGGAGTTCATAATTCACATGACTGTAAACTGATAGCTTCCCTTTTTACAGATTTAGAGGTTTTTCTTGGTAAACGTAGTGAACCCCAGTTGTGACCATTATGTGTTCCTCTTTACCTGAGCCTGATGCCCACTAGGAGAGTTTGCTTCCTCTTTCTTAGCAAGTATCTGTTTCATTCCTGTGCAGAGTAGAAAGAAACTTGGAAAACTCTTCCCTCTCACTGCAAATCAGCTGGCTCCTTTTTAGATAATCCATGCTAGCACAGCTCCTAGGTAGCGATTTTGACAGGGGGGTGTGTGTGTTGATTTCAAGACTTGCACCCTTCTTAGTGAAGCACCCAGCTTTTGCCCTTTTTCAAGCCTTCCTTTTTTTCATTCCCTTTGTGCCTTACTATGTTTCTGCTCACAGGCACACGCCCTTCCTTCTCAACCCCACAAATTGCACTCTGTCTTCTGGAGTTTGCTTTCTTGCAACCCCACTGCAGGGCTGTTGCTTTTCTCCAGCAAATCCTGCTCTGTCCCCCACTAACCTGCCCGTGCCAGTTTCCTTCTTTCCCTAGCACCACTTTGTCCCCAGTTCCAGCTTGCTGGGGAAGATGACGAGCTGTCACTTTCTCAAACACCCTCTCCTCCACCGACTACTCTTAAAGAGGCAGTGGGATAAATGAAATTCAGCATTTGAAAGGCTCAACTCCTCCAGAAAATATTCCACCCACAAGTGGGGAGCTTCAAAATCCATTCCTAGCAGTTAATGCTCTATCCTAAATGACATAGCTTTTCAGTGGTGACATGTGCATTGATCTGCATTACAAAAATAAGAGAAATAGCACTTCTTTTCAGCAGCAGATAATTACCAGCATACATCAGGTTCCCTCCTGCTGATACCCACAGGGTGGAGGGGATGGGAGTGGGCATTAGGTGGAGGGGACATGGCCAGCTTGCACATTCAGCCAGATAAATAATATTGATTGGGATTTGTGTAGAGCCCCAGCAACACCCTTCCTTGCTGGTTTGATTAACCACAGGGGTACATTCGCTACAGTTACAGGATTTCACCCCAATCATGTCTTCCACACAAAGGTGCTAGTTAGGCTACAAGCAGAAGCAAGCTGGGAGCTGAGAGGTTCTTCAGCCCTTATCAGAAAACATTAGACCCAGGTGGTTGTGGCCCTGGTGGAAGAGCTGGATGAATTATGGGACAGACACATGTAAGAAACCCTTCATCTGGTGGGGCACAGACACCACACCTTGGCATCAGTGCAAACCTTCCCTCTGTCCCTATCCTGCCACCCCTCTGCACACACGCAGTTTGGAGGTTTATGAGCTGGGAGAAGTAATTCCCAATTTTTGTAGTCTATGTGAGGAGACTACATGCACCACTGGGTGGGGGTCTACCTTAGGTGCTTGAATGGTCCCCCTCTCTGTGGTTTGGCTCTGGAGTTTGGCTGTGGGTCCGTGATGAGCAGCTGCTACCCTGTGCAGGTGAATTCAGCTTTGCAGAAACTTATGGGCTGCTCTGCAATGAACACCCCTCGAGCAACAGACACTTCAAGTCTTTGCGAGGGAAGGGGTGCCACTGACCAGCCGCAAATGCCTGCACTGCCCTCCGACAGGACAAGAGCCTTTACTTGACTCACCTCACTTTGGGGCAGATGTCTAAAAAATCACTGCTGTCATTTGTCTGGCTGAACCATCACTACACAAAAAAACTTCATTTTCGCAGAGTGCTGGAAGAACGCAGATAACAGGGAAAAGGTGTGCTGCTGCTATGTGGGACATTCCCATTTCTCACTTCAGTCTGTCGTCCTTTACAGGCAAATAAAGCCCACTGGCAACGGGACTGAAAGTGCTCTCTGGGTCGAAGCACGCTTCAGTGTGTTAGATCGACTGAATTTCCTCTCATCAGTGAATGCAATCTGCCGTGAGAAAGTTTTACTGTCTCTGAGTCCTTATGAAAACATTCTTAGATAATTGAGACATTCCCAAACAATTAAGATAACCAGATGTGTCTGTTACTTGTAATTACCTGAACACAAATTCTTTCTTCAAGAACAGTTCCATTTTTTGTGCTTTTTGAATTACTCTAGATAATGGATAGAAAGATTAACTCCTCTGAAAAGTAATCTGTGGTTTGTACCTAGTATGTCTCATTCTGATGCAAAATCACCTCCTCCCAGAATTAAGTACTGGGGCTGAAACAATATGTGAAATGAACTTTCCAGTTCTGCTGTACTTGTGATCCACAGCCTGCAGTGCCCTTTCAGGTGACACCATGGGGTGAACTCTGAGGCTTAAAGTCTATGAGCAGCCCATGAAGAAGATACTAAATGATCTCTTCAAGCAGGGAAAATTGCTGAAGGCTTGAAAATGGCTTCACAAACCACTTCGTTAAGTAGCACAGTTTGAATAAAAGGGCTTTTGCACATGCTGCATTTGCACCTAGAGCTTCTGCAACGTTTTCATTTTACAAAGCTCCCAGCTTTTGCTGCATCACAGCACATGAAGCAAAGGAAGTCAAGGCATCTGTGACAAATTCACAGTGTAGGAAAGACACCGCTATATTTGGTCACTCTTTTTTCTCATGCTTTAGCATCAAGTGGGACTTAGCCCACACCTCAAAATTGTTATTTTCAGGACAGTAGTCATGACTTTTTCTTGCAAAACATGTGTCTTAGAAATCTTCCCCCTTCTCAGCTTCATCAAACAGATCTTGAATAAAAAGTGGTTTTCCACACCCAGGGCTGGGGTATGCATTTGCCTATTCCTTTGCTAAGAAGCCTCCTTGGTTGCGTGCTCCCTGATGGGTTTCTCTCCTGCACCTGTGGGCCATGCTACAGAAAAGTGTTTCACCTGGACATTTGTTCCACTCCCATGTACTGAAGGCTTTTTAGTGGCAGCTCCCTAAATGTAGGTCTTTGTTCCCCCAGGGGACTGTATGTCAGTGGTCCTTTCTGCACCAAAGGCTGTAGTAGGTGTCATTGTGCTGAATATTCCTAAATCAGTATCATTACCCCTTGCAGTCCTACACTGAGCTTTGCACTGCTAACTTCCTCCAAATCCCTTCTTCTGATCCTTGTCCTCACATTGTCTCTAACTCCAGGCTAGGGGGAGCACTGTTGCAGCTCAGGACAGTTAAACTTATTGCCTCCTCCTTCCCTGCAGTGCTGTGTACCCACCATGTTGCTTGTCCAACCATACAGTAAGGTCATACAACTCACCGGTCCAGCAGAAAATATAAATCCATATTCTTTTCCATGTTACATTTCTGCTGGGTTAATGAGTTATATTGGCTTCCCATGTCTTTAAGGAGGTTTCCTGGGCTGGCACAAGGGGGGAAGGTAGGACCAGGGTCCAGGAGAGGCTGATGAGAATGAAGGTACTTTGCTAGGGTTAGGGGAAAGCACCCATGCCAGTACCTCTCCTTAAGTGTGTTGTGTAATTTTGGTCTTTGTCTCCAAAACAGAAGCTTTCCTTATGTGTTTCTTTCTCTCTTTTTACCCACTGAAAGCTCTACCAATGTGCTCTATGTATTTTCTGGCTGGCTTTCAATTTTTCAACATATTGAGGAAGTCCTACATCCTATTACTAATCACATCTTCATCTTTGGTACATATCTTACTGCTCATGCTTTCATCATCTGATAGCTGGGCACTGTAAATAGTAAGGTGGGGAGCATCCAAGCACCACAATTCTTGTCTGCTTTTCCTCTCCTGTTTATTCCACCTTTACTTTATGAGTCAAGGGCCTCACCTTTGTCGTCTCTTCTGACAGCTTCCTCCTGTTCTGTATGTTTACCTGTGCTTATTATTAATAGTGGTAAGACCAATGGTGATGATGTCACCTTCATTCATTCCAAGATTTTTTTTCAGAAAGAAGAAGAAAAGTGATTCTTGCATGGTACTCTAAATACTTGGGGACTGGTGAGTTCAGTGTGGTGGTGTTTTGTTTTGTTTTGTTTTTTCTTGAAGCTCATTCAAAACCTTCCCTCTTTCTCTTGACAGTTTTGCCCGGGGCACTGTTATCTTTGTTGTCCCAAAGGAATACACTTGAATCTCTTAGTCATGTACTTATCAACTGAGACTTCTATTACCACTTTCCAGCCTGCTAGGGACTTAAAGCATTGACTTGGTGCTGAAAATAAATGGGCCTTAGAGATGGCTCGGAAGACTAGTGAGAAGTGCTGGTTTTCACTCTTGCTAACTAGTTAGAAGGTCTACTCAATATGAGCTAAGCCTCATCTACTGCAGTGCATTACAACAACTTTGCCCAGGCATGAAAAGTACGTGGTAGAGTACCCAGCTGTTGAAGTGTCACCTTCCTTTCCTTCAAAGTGGAAGGCATCACTTAGTTGGTAATTGGGAGCCAGTGATGTTTTTAGAAAGATCTGAGCATTTTTTGTCTTTGGTAAATGGAAAGCAGGATTTCTGGTGCAGGGAGGCGGTACATCACTGATTTCTTCATCAAGTTCCTTCAGGCCTGATTCTCCTCAATCAGACAGATCCTTTTTAGGTTCATGGGAACATTTGACATCTTTAGGATGGCCAAAAATACATTGGTAGCAGAGGGATCAGGGAATTGGGTAGCTTTTACAAGAGACCTGTGGTTTATGGCTTCCATGTCTCCTGGCTTTCAGTAGCTTTCTGAGGTCTGTTTGGCTCCTGCGTCCACAAGCTCCACTTGTGCTTTCATGGAAATGGTCTCCCCTGTTAAAATATTTCTCAGGGGCCCCATTTACCACCAGCTACTTGTGCCGTTGGCTACCTGTTTGTTAGGCAGTCAGGCCTAAATTTCTTATGGCAGTGTATATATTGTATGCATTTTGTGTTAAAAGAAAGGAACGTGCACCTTCCTTTTGTATGGTCATTTTGTGGGTGGTCTATAGCTTTATGTGGCAGTCTTTTGAGCTGAACTATGCACTAGTGGGATAAGGAGGAGTCTTACCTGAAGCAAACCATGTGCTGAAAGTTTGCCTTCAAATGAACTCAAAGTTACAAAGACTGATTTGGGATTCAGGAGTGACTCGAAGACCTGTAATGAAATGGAGAATTACACAAAAGGATTTAATTTTAATAGCAGTGTGTGTGAGAGTGAGAGGGAGAAGTCTGGAGTCTAGTCACATGAACCAAAATAGAAGGAAAGGGAGGAAGACAGAGAACAGAATTGGGCTAGGTCAAAAAGGTTGCCAAAAAAAAAAAAAAAAAAGTGATAAACTAAAATAGACAAGACAAAAGCATGAAACTTAAAGCAAGATAGTAGAAAAGTGTTTGTTAATTTTGCATAAATTTGGTACTAGGGCAAGAGTGAGGCAAGAAGGGGAAGAAAGGAAATTGAGCCTAAAACTATTTATGCAGCTACTGAAGAGTTGCTTTTCTTCCCTTTTCTTGGAGTTCTCATTAAAATGTGTGAATGCCCTTTTTTCCCCAAGAGTTTCTAAGTGTCGCTTTGCACTAACAGTAAAGCAGACATCATGGTCCTATAGTGAGCAACACAGAAGGTGTGGCTGCAGGTGCCTAGAAAAACAAATGCAAGGAATATGCCTCTTTATCAATGTCTAAACGTTCTGTTAGATGCAAGTTGGTCTCAGGGATATGCATTCCTCCCAGGAATGCTTCCAGAGAACTACTTGGGTGTTTGGCAGGGCCATGAAGCACTGGAAGACTTGAGACTTCCCATTTTCAGGACACACTTGGAGGACCCCAGTCCTCCAGACTGCTTGCGCAGCTCCTTCTCCCTCTCTGCCCAACAGTCCCCACAGATATAAAATGGTAGTTTGCAGCCCCTACCTCATAGATGCACTGTGCAATTCATTGCCTGTTATTTTCCAACATGTAGAGACAGAAGGTGGAAAAGCATGACGGGGCTGAGCTAAGGACGGCTGAGGACAGCACTGGCCTTGGGGGGTACTGCTGAGACCCCTGCACGTACAGAATTCAGACCTGTTTACACAGCCTGCCCCCATCACAAATCTTGTGTTTCCAAATGAATATTTTAAGGCAAGGGAATTGTGTAGATTGTTAGTGTAGCTTATTAGGTTTTAAAAATTCATGTTTCTAAATTCCCAATATTATTTCCCCCTTGCTTTAAAGAAAAAAAAAAAGGGGGCGGGGCAGGGAATCTCTTTTCATCTTTTCGGTAAGGGTTTAGTCATCTGTTTCATCTGGAAAGCTCTCTGAATTGAAACTCCCTTCTCCACAATGCTACCTAGGCACTTTGCAATTTTATTCTTTTGAAGTATCTATTGTACAGTTTGTCTCACTTTCAAGCTTTAGCAAACTGGACATTTGCGGCCAGACAGAGGAATTTAAACTAAGCAGCGTGTTATGGACTTGTCAGGCTCCAGTATTCATTAGGGGTTGTGCTGATGCCAAACACTCTTGACCATAAGCATGAAAGGGTGAGGCTCATCTCATGCCACTTTAGCCATCTAAAAGCTAAGCTGCTTCTTTAATCACTTTGACATTGCCAAAGGGAGATCTACCGAAGATGAAATCTATCTATGTATCATCTCACCTATCTTAGGCATTTTTGGACAGGATGAATCTTCCTCTGGATTTGCCCAGCCCACTGTGTTAATGGTGGACTTCACACAGGTGAAGCCATGTGAGATGAAGCCCACAACATGGAGCTTCAGAAGGACCTTCAGCTGTCGGAGTGGTGTGTTACTTTGACCAACCTGGACTCTGATTTTTGGGAAACGGTGTCTGGAAGAAAGTTGGAAGCCAAATGAGTGGAGGCTGTGCCAAGGTATCCGAAATGACGGTTAGCGACACTTGCTCTGAATTGATAAACTCATTCAGAAAGCTATGTAATTGGAATAAAAATAGTTTGTGCTGAGACATACACATGTTGACTCTGTGAAGGGTAGCTGTTGAACCAGGCAATCATATTTTTAACATACTTTGTGTTTTAGCATACAAGTTTACTAAGTCTTAAAAAACCAACAACAACAAAAAAGCAGGTTCCAACAAAGGTACTCTTCTTTTAAAACAAGGGCCCACTTCAGGTGACTCTGCATGGATTGTGTCACTCTGATACTATACTAGCTAAAGCAAAGGATATTAATACTAGTTTATTGAACGTAAACCTGCAACTCGGAGAGAATTTACTGAATTTCCTATTGCATCTTTCTAGTGACTTCTCCCCAGTGTTGGAGAGATTCCTGGAGTAAGAGCAATCTTTTATGTTTGGTTTGGGTTTTTTTGGTGGGGTTTTTGTTGTTGTTGTTGGGGGTTTTTTTGTTGGTTTTTGTTTGGTTTGTTTTTTTTTTTTTTACAGTGCCTAGAGAAACATATCTATCTATCAGGAAGTAATATGCTTTACTTGGAGTACTTTGGCATACAGAGATTTGGTGTTCTGTCTCATTTCATTACCAGACTTGGAGCTTATAGGCTTGAAAATGGTGTAGATTTAGTGGTATTAATGGTGTGGCAGATGGGGCTGCCTTGTACTATGTGGCAGGGACAGATACCTGAATCTGACAGAGCTTTGCAATAGGGGAAAATAATCTGAATGGTAAATCAGGTAAATGACAGATAATTCACCTGTTCACCAAAAACTTGGAGAGCCGCTGGGTTGGAGCTGCTGTGGGTCTGTGAAAGAGTAGAAACCCCAGAAGCACCCTGTTGTGCTGGCAGACAGGAGGACCCGCAATGGAAGATAACTGAGGACATAAACCCCCTCTGCTATTACTATAAGTACGCAGGTACGTTGCAGGAATGCCCCTTCCTATACTGCTTAGAAACTGTCCAGAAGGCGTAAAATATGCTAAGCAGCTGTTAAAGGGGAAAAAGTAACATGTGGCAGGGAAAGATGAAGGATATGCATAAAAATATATTGAAGACACTTCTGATCAAAATGTGAAATATGACATTTTTCTATTTGTGATGCTGCAGAGTGCGGTAGCTGTGTTGGTTGGCGGGGCTGTAGAAAGATTGTTTTTCTATTAAGGGCAAACAAAGTGAGGGTAAAATTTTAAGTTGAGGAATTTTCTGCTGCTAGAAGGCAAATTACTACATGCACTGCTACAAAAGAGCAGGGGTAAACAATACAATATGCTGTGAATTGCAGATGCGTGTGCAGTAATGCTGTGAATACATTAACTTCCCGTGTTGTCAAGGCAAGTGACAGCGGCTGACTGAAATCCAGAAAGGAGCTACTGTCAGTGTGGCACTCGCCTGGGCAAAGTCACATTGCTCCTAATAACAAAGTCTATTCCGTTTACATCTGACATGGTGATCGAGAGGGTCTCGTTTGGGGAATTTTATTTATTTTGACCCAGGGACATCCATTGAGCTGCTCAGTCAGCCTCCAGACTCCTGCCATGGCAATTAGATAAACTCATCCACGCTGTTTCATCAGTAGGACTGAATTTTCCACACCTCTCTTTTCTGCAAGTAACTTTTTTCCCCTCCTGCTGGACTTTACTGTAGAAAGGACAAAAGGAAAAGTGCAGGAGTAAATAAAGCAAGCTCTTTTGGAGCTGTGCCTTGGATACTCTGACCATTAGTGAAGAAAGGGTTATTTCATGAGGGGCATTGAGTCACGCAAGTCTGTAGTTTTGTGCCTACAACTGTGCACCGATCTGTGTAGAAAAGGGACTGCACAGCCCCAAGTTTCTCTTTCTTTGTGCTGTACACGTCCCCAGGAAAACCCTTCAAAGGCTAAAGCGGTAGATTTAGTCTGTGTCCCAGTTTGATTGAGGTAGGTCTGTGTGTGACTTACCCTGTGCTGAACATATCCAAGGCAGGAAGGTAAACATCCCATTGTGCTGGATTTGATGAAAGAAAATCCTGGAAAACGTTGCACTTTTCTAAGAAAACTGCCAGAGGCAGATTGTTAGGTCTGAATTAAAATGCAGACGAGATTCATTAAATTGTTGACCCTGCCCCCTCCAAAAAGAAGTCAGGTTGCCGTCTTAAATTGACAGCATTAGAGACAAATTATGTGCACTGATTAATAAGTGTGGGCTAAATTATGGCTCAGAGAGTGGGTGGAGAGCTGTGGGAGTGGGAGCGAGGGAAGGAGCGGAGGAGGCAAAAGCCATCCTGCCGTCGGGGACAGGGTAGTGCCAAGGCTGGGGGGGGCGGGGGGCAGTCTGTGGCACTGGTGGTGCAGACAGGGATGAAAGACCATCAATGAGGGGACAGGAGGAAGAATCTGAGCCTCCTCCAAGGATCCCGTTTCCTTTGGAAGGGAGATGGCAACAAGGCACCCACGAACAGCAGTTTACCAACATGCTTCCATGGGACAGCAGTGGTGGGGACAAGTTGTGAGCTCAGGAACTGTGTTACCCCTTTTCTTTGGGGTAGAGGGAACTTTTCAATTAGAAGAAGAAGGCATAAAAACCCAAACGTTGGAATGGTCAGATTTAAGAAGTTACATAAGAAAGGCAGAGTAAATTAGAGACTTGGGAAGCTGGTCTCTATCACACTGGGGGAAAAAATACTGATCATTTCACCATTTCAGACAAAAAAGGGTAAAAGCAGGCATAACAGTATGTGTATTGCTCACAAGACATAATTCTTTGAAAACACTATGACCGGTACATAAATAGCAAAATGAATGTTATTAACATGTTAATTTTACTAACCCTTTAACCTATTGATTAGCCAAACAGAAGGAAACAGCATCTTTTCATTCTCCTCCCCCACCCCTCCCACCCCCCGCTTTTCATGTAATTGGATTCAAATTCACATCTGTAGCTACTAAACCAATGTTTTCAACCTTTCTTCTACACCTCCCCACCCCCAACTGTTTAACCTCCCATCTCCAGCTCTGGCATAAATGTAAGCCTTTATTTGTGAATATTCCGATAAGCACTTTGCCTCCAACTATATTGTTCAAGTACCAGCATCATTGTTACAGCTGTAATTGTTACTATCAAGACACAGTTCTTTGTAATTAGAAAGTCAAGATGGTATTCAGCAGTATGGCATCACAGATTCTCATTTGTTAGGCTATTAGAAAAAAATGTTTACAGAGAAAACAGTGTCATTGTTTAGTGCTCTTAATTGACCATCTGCCTCGTAAAGAAATGTCCAAAGAAGGATAAATAAGACTATAGTGCACTTATTTATTTATTTTCTTTGTGCCATGAGTAAATTAGGAAAAGCAACAGCAGATCCAAACTAGACAAGACATTGCTAAATCAGGCTGCAAGTGAAATCATGTCATGAATACATTAACTTTTATTTCTCTCAGTGTCAAGACTCGTGTCTGCATCTTCCTCAAAGTTTGTTGGGAAGAAAAAGGAGGCCAGATCTTGGTGGGCACTGTGGAGTTGACAGCATTCATCTTTTAACAAAGTCAAGCATATGCTGCTTTGAGTGCAGCATCTTTGCATGCTCAATGACGTGTTTAATGTCACCTTTCCCACTGTAAATCATCCCTGAGTAAATCCACAAGGGAGAGTGGTACTAGGAATTAAGCAGGAGAGAAATAAAATTCATGACCATGTGGTTCTATCTCAGGGAATTTGGTACGTATTGACAAGAGAGATTCACACCTGACGGGGCCGAGAGCTAATTTGTAGTAGGGCTGTTTATCTTCTGCCTGAAAGGAATACTTTTTCATATTTAATGTGCATTTTACTCATCTCTGTGTGTGTATGTGTTTGTGGTTTAATTTGTCTAAGGGTAATTCTGGTTTTGCTGCTTGGCAAAAATGCAGTTTTGAATTTCGGGCTAATTCAAAATTCTGGGCTTTTTTTCCTATGAAAAAGTAAAGGGGGGGGGGGCATTTTTGTCTTCAAAAACCTGATTTGATGTTTTCATTGCACAAGGCACTGTCTTAGGTAGGGAGTATCTGATCTGTTCTTGCAACATTTGTTTACAGTTTTGAAATGAGAAATGAAAAAAGACCCAATAGTATTACCATGCTAAGCCAATATGGTAAATGACCAAAATGATCTTTTGTACTATTTGTCTTCCAACATTCCAGGTGGAAATTATCCAGTACATTTATATGTTGGTTTATTACAGCGGGGAGTACAAAAAATAGAGAGAAACAATAGGAAAAAAGAAGGAAAAAGAGGAAAGAACTAAAAAAAATATTACATTTAAAAATAATAATACTCTCTTAAAACGTTACCTTCCAGTTTGCAAGGCACCAGGATGCTGGTAAAGGGACCCCCAGTTCTGCCTACTCCACAGCTACTGCAATGTCCATACAGAGGTGCAGCCACTCAGATGGTGACAGTGGGACAGCAGCCAGTGCCCTCACAATTAGCAGCGAGGCTGGTAGGTAAAATTTCCCAATACTTAAAAAGCTGGCATTGTTTTAGCCATCAGTTCCAACAATGATAAATGCACTAGAGGCTCAAAGTGAATTTTCTTTCCCTAAAGCTGCTCCTTTGATGCCTTCACCTAATTTCTCAGGTGCATCGTCACTAGTCCATCTGTTCCCTACAGAAACCTTTCTTTTTCCATCTCCCCTGATTCCAGCTCTAAACCAAATATTTTTCCTTTTTATTCCCTGAGTACTTATTCTTGTGCACAGATTATTTTTGAGTTTCGAGGGAGTACATCAAAATCTTGGTTTTCTGCCCGATGGCTTTTGAGAAGGAGTGGTAGGTAATGGGATCTAGATATCATTTGTCTTAAAAACAGTAACATGTAATATATTGCTTCTAAATTTAAAATTTTCTTTCCCTCCCATTTCTGGAGATCTTTCATTAGTGCCAACTGCTTTTTATTGAGAAGACAATGACCCACCTGTCCTGGTTTCAGCTGGGACAAAGTTAACTTTCTTCCTAGTAGCTGGTTCAGTTTTGGGTTTAGCATGAGAATAATGTTGATAACACGCTGAGGTTTTTAGTTGTTGCTCTGTGATGTTTATGCCAAGTCAAGGACTTTTCAGTTTCTCAGACCCTGCCAGCGAGAGGGCTGGAGGGGTACAAGAACTGGGAGGGGACACAGCCAGGACAGCTGACCCAAACTAGCCAAAGGGATAGTCCTTCCATACCACAGAACAACATGCTCAGTGTAGAACCCGGAGGGGGTTTGGCTGGGGTGGGTGATCGCTGCTCAGGGACTGGCTGGGCATCAGTCAGCACGGGGTGAAAACCGTATTGTGCATCACTTGGTTCTGGGAGCGGGTGGGGGGCGGGGGTTGAGTTTTACGTCTCTTTCTCTTTTTGTTTTCTCCCTTTTCATTGCATTTATTAGTATCAGTATTAGCATTATATTTTACTTTATTTCAGTTACTGTTACTGAATTCTTCTTTTCTCAACC
The DNA here is from genome assembly GCF_023638135.1 of Falco biarmicus. Taxonomy (NCBI): domain Eukaryota; kingdom Metazoa; phylum Chordata; class Aves; order Falconiformes; family Falconidae; genus Falco; species Falco biarmicus. The sequence continues at coordinate 30,162,730 of NC_079299.1, forward strand.
CACGGGTTTTACCTTTTTCCGATTCTCCTCCCCATCCCACTGGGGAAGAGGAGTGAGCGAGCAGCTGCGTGGTACTTAGTTGCTGGCTGGGGTTAAACCGTGACAACCACCCTTTTAAGATTTTTTTTTCCTTACAGTAGGGAATATAACTAGTAACTTCCACCAGCAGCTGCAGGAAGGTGAGAAGTGCACGGGACTTTCAGGGCACCTTTTTCCTGACCTAAAGACACTCAAATTTATGAGGTCCAAAATCTTTCTTTTGTATCTTCTGAACTGGAATCAATGGAGGTAGCCATCCCCCCCTACCGAGGCTGAGAAGCCTGCTCATACAGCATCCTTCTTGCGCTTGCAGATGTCCCCTACACACTGCCTATTTCACTTAGTGCTTTATCAATTTTGATAGTGGTATAATAATGATTTCTTGAAGGTGCCTTTATAAACTGCATCTGAAGCTGTTTCCCCAGCACTAGGTGTATGAACTAGCACCCATAGGTCAGCATGCACCTTGCTAGGGTAGATGCTTGTACATGAAGCCTGTGCCTGTGTTTTGTCTGCATGTGCTTTGGAGTACTGAGCAGAATGAGTGGCTCAGAAAAATCTGATTGACACCAGTAGTTTTAAGCTCATGCATGTCTAGCTACTTGTTCAATTTGTTTAGTCCAGTGGTCTCCTTTATTAGGAGCCTTAGGGTTTTTCTTTTGATTTGGCAGGATGATTATAATGAGAGCTCCTTAGTGCTACTACACCAGGGTATCTGCCCACTTGCTCTCAGCCTCTGCTGTATAGCTTGTGATTAATGTAAAACAGTCAGATGCCCTTCAGATCAGTCAAATTTGGGGATTCTATTATAAACATGAAAAGCGTGCTGACTGCCCAAAGCCCTGGTGGTACCAATTAAAGACAGCGTCATTCAGAGTTGGCACTTATCATACTGCTGCTTTTTTTTTTTTTCTTTCTTTTTTCTTTTCATGACAGATCTTTTCCATGGCAGTGGTGGCCCCTCTGCTGCCATGCACCTGTGCCATGCTCCAGCCCCAAGGCATGACTTCCTTGTGTAATAGGGCAACACTTTGCTTTCCACTCTTGCTGCCCAATTTCTGCACCTCTTAGCTAGCTCTCCTGTCCAGATGTGAGCGATGGGATTTGAGTACAATATTGTTTCATGTCATCATGCAGGCATGGGGTGTATTGCCTGGACTACCCCTAGCAGAAAGCCCTGTGGTGTCCCTTACCCGCTGGTGCAGTGGCTCTGGGCTGCCACTGCAAATCATTTGATGAATTTCACAGTAAGACCCCAGCTTATCAACATTATCTTTTCATTCCACTCAGTAGTCCAAGTATTCCTTGAATGTCACAAGTGAAGAGCTGTATTATTCACAAAGTGTCCAGTGTTAAATCCTATTTACATGCAAAAGTTGTGCCAGCTTACCCTGAGGTTAAATCAGTGCAAACCCCTTCTGTGAGGACTCTTCTAAACTAATGAGAATGACCTCCCATAATTTCTTTAATTAAAGAACAACAACAACCTAAATCAAGATAAAACATGCTTCATATTAAATAAGGTTGGCCAAGCAAATGGGCTTGTATTGCTTGAAATGCTGATTACACTTTTTACACTGAGTGAGCTACGCAAGTGCTTTGGGCAGAGTATATCTCAGCCGTGGTTTCTGACTTCTGGTCGAGCAGCTGCAGCAGTGAGAGGGTGTTACACCTGCCCCCACCAAAGCTGACAGTGGTTTTGCCTCTGCCTGTGAGGTGGCCAGGGTCTCTCTCCAACACACGCATTTAGTGTTAAATCCCATGCACCACTTTTGATATTTCACAAATTCATATCAAGTGTCTGGATCAAGACAAAGCGTTATTTTTCATGAAAGTTACTCCCCTGCTGCCACTCTGTGTTTTTCAGAAAAGAATAAAACTGCACCATACAAGAGCAGCGAGAAAAATCCTTTATTTCAGAAATTTCATCTTCTAGAGTCAGGCTTTTTCTTGCATAAGGCTCTCCATAACTCTGGGGTCTTGTAATGTTGATCTATTCACCCTTTGTCTACAACATATACTCCAATTGCACTTACTTAATGGACGGCAAGGAATTGAGGAATTGTCAAATAAGAAAAAAAAACCAGTACTGGCTTCTTATTTCTCTGTGTATTTCTTATTAAAAAAAAGAAGAACAAAAAGGGTGTTTAAAAGGTACTTAGATTACACTTTCATTTGTGAAGGCAATGGCTATCCTCCTTCCTTTCATTGGTGATTCAGGAAAACACTGAAAACAGAAGTAGTGTTGTTTCCCATCCAACAACAACAATTTCACTGCAAATCTAGCGAGTGTCTAAGATCATCTTGTTTATCTCAACATATCCTTTTCTAATCCAGCTGTTTTCTAAATCTGTCCTGAGAGATGATTTTTCAGCTACTTTTCTCAGACCTAAACCATTCACTTACTCAAACCACCCGTTCACGTAGGGATTGGTGTTTCCTCATCAGTGCTCAGACCCACCTGGAAGGGGCTCTATGCCCGAGAAGCCAACCAGAAAAGTTGCCCCATGAGGCTATGGGATGTCGGTGGTGTTCACTGTGTCTGTATCTTACTGTAACAGGAACCTCATGAGCAAAATCACTGTGATTAATCCTAGCAGAAAATGTGGGCAAACCTGGAATGTGATTTTCTTCTCAATCGATATTATGGAGCTCCCACCAATCTTTTAATAATATTTTATTCATGGATGAAAAGATACTTGGGTCCCAATATATTTTAGGCATTCATATTTAGACCTGTAAATGAACCCAAAAATAATTGTAATATTTTATTGCCTGCTACATGTAAAGTATACACTCAGCTTACTAGTGTATAAATGAAAGATAAACTGCATTTAATCCCATTAAGCATTAAAATGTAAGCAAACAAATTGACGAACAAAATACAGCAGGATGGCAGAAAAATAAAATAAGCTCAGAAAATAATTGGTTCTAAGGAAGTTAATGAAAGTTTGTAGTATGCTTTTTATATGAATAGAGTTCAGAAGAGATTATTTTTTGAAGTGTTACTCACAAATCTCCCATATCCACAATAGATCTTTTGTTAACTGTACCTGCACATTTATTGTGTATGACAGCCTAATAAAATGAAGTCATTTTAATAAACATTGTATCGGAATATCCTATCTTCTCTGTGGCAATGTGAATTTCCACTACTGGAGGAAACATTTAACATTCTCACCATTTTAATACTTTTAATAAATATTTGCAATTCCTGTGATAACGCATAATGGCAGAAAAATGCATTGCCTCCAAAATTTATGTAGCTGTTGGCAGGTGGCCATTTTCCAATTTTCTGTCTCACTAATATACATTTATTATGTATTTCTAAGGATGAGTCTTTTTCCCCCAGTATTTGGCTTGCCATAAAATTGCTATTTCTTTTACAAGAAAAAGCGCTTGTGACAAAGAAATTCCAATTGAACCTAAAACTGACAAATGGACATCTGCTGGCCAAGCTAGAAAAGAAAAGCATTTGCCTGACATAGCTCTCAGTTTGATCCCTTCCCATCAGGTGAAGCCACAGTATGTTTGGATCAGAGACTCATATTCCAAACTGATAACAAGGATCAGTTCTCGCTTAGTAATATTTTCTGAAGTGTGACATTGCATTGCATCATGTTACGCATGACATGACATGAAGTAACATAACATTACATGATGGGTTATGACATAGGGAAGTAAGATGCAAGTTAATATTGTGCATTACATATTTTTTTTCTTCTAAATAGTTGGATCAGAGCACATGATGAGCTGTGAGTACTCTCTTCTCTGCTGGCTTTATACAACAGCCATCGTTACAGTATCTGAGCATCTACCAGCAGGTAATTAAGCCCCTATTGACAGCTGAAATCCTTGAATCCTTCAATAAGCACAAATCGTTCTCTATATTTAAGTAATAGTATTCATTTGAAGAGCAAGGGAGCAGTGGCTCTCTTAAGTATGAAGCATAAACAGGTGATAAGAAGTGGTAAAACTACTAAAATGATATATACTTATCCTCTAAATGGAAGAAAGCTGATTTTGTAAAACTCTTTATTGCGTTCATAACAAAGCAGGGGATATCCTATATCACAGCACATGTGCTTCTTGAAGATCCTTTCTGGTAGCAAATGATGTTCAGAGAGTGCGATTTGTTATCAGAGAGCTATTTACGATGGCCAAGATAGTAGGGCACTGAATGAATATCTATAGCTCTCAGGAACTGAAACATGATGGTGCAATAGATGGAAAGAAATATCTCAAACAGAGGAAGAGAACATCCTTACCAAAGGTGACTGCAAATTGAATAGTTTTTTCTTTTGTTTTTTTTCAAAGCTGTGGAGCAACAGCATAATCCAAAATAATAATATACTCCATGTTATTCAGTAATACACTTTGATTAAACTAATTCCTGAAATGATAAATGCAGTCTCCCTAGCAAAGGAGAAAGACTGTCCTGCATCTGTGCTCACAAGATCAGGAGAGAGAGATTTGCCTCATCAAATACTGTAAAACATGCTCGGAAAGAATTTCTTGTCAATAAAGAAGGAAGTGACAGAAATATGATTCGCTTTGGCACCTTCCATGCACTTCCAAACTTCAGGAAGCACAATCGCGCCCCACTGCAGGTGCACCCTGTGCTGGAGAAGAGATTCAAGCGAGATACATGGGCATGGCCACAGCAGTGACTGCTAAGTCTTTCTGCAAAGGGTCACTGCATCTTCAGCACCCAGTTTGAAAAAAGGGGCAAATTCACACCAGTTTGGGGTTTGTTTTTTTTCCCCTGGTGCAGACCTTACAGATAAATATATTGGTGTCATGGCACGTATAGACAGGCTGGCATTTGCTGAACCTACAGTGGCTCAGTGAAGCTTGGCAGGTGCAATTAGGTGGTGGTATGAAAAAGAAGAAGAGGACCGTTTGCTCTGATGAAAGCAAGGCATAACTGCTGTGGCTAAACCCTCAGATTTTCACTGTCATGCCTGACAGAGTGTATTTGCTCAGGAAAAGTTGCGATTCGTGTTAGATTACTGGTTGGCATTTGACTGTAATTCATAAAGCAATAAAGGCTGCAGAGGGTCTAGCTGGGTAGGATGCGGCTGAGCAGTATGTGATAGCTGCTGGGGCACGCAGGCTCTGTCTGAGTAAATCCACTGCCATCTTTCTCTGTCTTGGTCAGGCACCACATTCATGTTTTCACCAAAGCAGCACAGTGACTTTTCATTACGCAAACTACTGTTGCTTCTCAGTCTGGGAGGCTCTCAAACAGCGTAGTGAAAGGGTGGCTTTCTCTCTCCCTGAACTAAAAAAGGACAAGGCTACAAACAGTTAACTGAGAAACAGGACTGGCTACTGTTCAACAGGTTAAATCTCTAATTTGCTGGGGAATTATGGGCAAGTTGCTTCATCACCTGCATTTTTGTTTTTCCCTTTACTTGACCTATGTTGGCCCCAGTTCAGGAAAGAATCACTATTTGGAAAAGTACTTACTGGACTTAATACGACTGTTTCAATGCTTTCCTGAACCAGTCCTGGAGATACTGCAGCACTGGATATGTAGAAGACAAAGGCGGATTTTTCACTGATGATTGTGGGCTTATGCCACTAGTAAAATTGCAGTTTGGAAGTGACAAGGTAAAAATTATCTGTTGGTTTGGTTTTGTTCTTTTTTTTTTAAATACAAAATTAGTTGTGACTAATCCTTTTTCATGAAAAGCATCTATTTTGAGGCTAATTCAGCTGAAAACCATGAGAAGTGGGTGCAAACTTTTCAGTTTTCTACTGGAACTTCTCAGCTGTGTGAAAAATTATGGCAGCCTTGAATACCTGCCCCAAAATCAAATTATTTTAAATAAAAAATAATTATACAAAATATTGTTTATATATATTTCTAAATGTTTACTTTATGTAATAAACAATTGAGAAAAAATATTAAATATTTATAAAAAGTATTTATTATAGGTTGGTGCTGTAACGTAATTATATAATACAAATAGTATTATATAATTATATGGAAATTTATAAGTATTAGGGATTCAGGAGAAAAAATGTCATGATTTTTCTTTGCAATGGACAACATTCAAATATTGGGGTAAGGAGATGAAGGCCCCTTCTAACCCCTCCTGCCACTTAAGTCAATGGCAAAATGCAGCTCAGATATCTGCTCATGAATTCTCTGTTTCTCAGTGGCAGAGTTTTCTACATACTTTTTTTGTCTAATTGATTTTTCTTCCTGAATTTACAGCTATGCTGCTTTTTTGGACTGCTTTGTGGACTTGCTCTCATGTAATATTTTATTGTGATTAACCCGTCTCATGCTAGAGAACTATCTGTGTTTTGTGTCCATTTATTTTTTTAAGAAGTGGAGGATACTTCATTAAGTTTTTGTGTTGCTCCTGTTCAATGCGAGTTGATAAGAACCAGATATTTGAAGAAATGGAGAAAAGTAGATTAAAGATTTCCTGTCCCCTCTTGGCTAGCTTTCTCTTAGATGAAATGAAGAATTTGTGAGCAGACAGAAGCAGGTGATACAATCGTTTCTCTACCAGTAAGCTAACTGTATCAGTGGTCTGAATCGTAACATCTTTCGATAATGATTTCCTTGTGAGAAGAATTCACATATACATATTTCTTACTCGGGTGCATGCATGCTGTTTCCTTAGCAATGGACTGTGGTTTATGGTCCAACTCTGCTGGGTCAGTTGTCAAAGTATAATAATTCACCTAAACATCTTTTTTTGGGGGTTGTACTAGTATTTTTGAATTGGGATGCTCTCCAAAAGACAGTGCATGGTAAGTTTCAATCTCACAGCACAAAGGTTGCCTCAGATGTGAACGGCAGGCAGATAACAGAAAACCAAGAGATTGCTAAAAAGACCAAACTGCACTTTACACAGATGATGCACTTGGGTAGTGAACCTGATCATCATGCAGAGATTTAAACTTGTGCTTATGCTGCCTCATAGCACCCCAACCCTTTTGAACCTCAGCCTCCCAGCCTGCAGGGGAGCATGTGCGTTCTCCCCAGCAGCAAGTGTGTTGCTGCTGATTTCATCCATGTTAGCGAGTTTAGTTGGCTTGAAAAGATTTCTTGGAAGTAACTTTTCATTACAAAGGGTGGCCATTAAAACAAATAGAAAGAAACAAAATCCCACAAAAACAAGAAAAACACCTGATAGCAGGGAAAACTGTGGCACTTCTCCATGAATATTCTTAAGCTTATACGTTTTGTAGGTATTTAATGTGATACCTTGTAGGAACAGACAGCAGCACATGATTGCAACAGCTTTAAAGAACAGCTTTTTTCTGTTGCTTGTTTTACAGTGTGGCCCAATAGTCTTGGTAACAGATATTGCTTGCACGGTATCACCATTTCTCTTAGGATAATCAGTATAGGTTGGTAACAATGCATAGCAACACGCAATTAAAAATTAATAGTGAAATGATTACATTATTCTCTTCTAGCAGAAAAAACCTCCACCTTACAACAAAAACCTTTAAAGCACTTTGGCTGTTTTCCAAAATAGCTAATTAATAGTCCACCTAGCACAACTTCTGTGAAGCAGACACGCTATTGCCAGGCAGGAATTGCTAACTGTCCGTCGAGGACCTGGGCAGGCGGCAGGGAAGGCTCTGCTCAGAGTCCCTCTGCACCCAGCACTGCCCGCACCACACCAGGAAAACTGCGCAAATGGCAACAGCATGGCAAGTCAGTCTCTTCTATCATTGGAATAAGCGGTGACATTCAGAACTGAGAGACAGTGTGTTGGGAAGTCTAGAGATTTGCTTTCCTCAACACCAAAACAAAGGCTTTGCAACGTTACATATATTATTCTGATCACAAAAGTATCTTGCATTAGGGCTTTCAGCATGAGATAATTGACCTTGACATTGCTTTCAGCTAAGGGCACATAACTCTTATCGCAGTGACTTATCTTGAAGAAAAGCATGCAACTGCAAAGAATATTTACTTACCATCTTCTCTTTTTTTTTTTTTTTTTTAATCTTGAAAACTGCACTGCAAGGACAAGTAGGCAGAAGTGTAGTGAGGGATGGAAGGTATTTTATGTGGATGAACACATGAAGAGGTGATTATGTACTGCTAAAAGTCTAATCCTTGGATAAACTACAGTTTGCTATTAATTCTTTGGACTTGCTTAGCTGCTGCTTAACATTTCCATGACTTAACGATTATATTCTTGAGCTAAGAGTAACTTTTCAACAAAATGTGTAGGGATTAGAAACATTGATAATTATATTAATTAATATTAATGGGAGTGACAATATTTGTAGTCATATGACAAACATGAGGAAAGCAGGGCTTTAATTTTATCAATTAATTCTGTTTCTAATTGCTTTCACTAGTCTATTGTCAGAACGTGTTCTACTTGCAACAAGGAATGTGTTAAGCGGGAAACGCAGACCAAAATTAAGGGGAAAGAGAGATGTGTATTTGTACATGATATCGTCTGTTATCCAGAAACACATTTAGCCTTGTTTGGGGGCTTTGCATTTTCTCCTATCTGTGTATTTATTACATATGCCAATCATCTGGACTAATGGGTTGAGTCTCAGTTGAGATAGGTTAGTAGGTAGAGAGGCAGTCAAGAGCAGAAAATGCCACTTAATGAAGAGCTCTCCAAATTATCAAATATCCTTCTTCCCACACCTCCCCATAGGTGCAGGATGAGCACAGGACAGCAAGACAAGCAGACCTTGGAAAAGAGCGCTCAGTGTGTATATCTATACTGACTACTCAGATTTGTTTAATTCATTTGATTGGATCGAAGCTGTCTCTAGAGGAAGGCAGAGAGCTGCAGTCCATTGGCCTTAATCCTTCCCGGTGCTCCCGTATCTTTATACTGCTCCACCAGCTCAACACTGCTGTAAAACCAACATAATCCACCCCCAGCGCTCCCTGGTGTGAGGGAAATCCCTCACCAGATCCCTTGCTGAGCATCACAGCTGCCACAGAGGCTTCTTGGCACCGAGAGGAAGGCAAAACCCTCCCTGCAGATGTGTCCACTGCAGGGCAGAGCCGTGAAATGATGCTCTTGCTTGATGTCCCAACAGTCTGAGGGTGTGCAAAACCCCAGCCGTAGGGGTGGAGGCATCCATCAGGAAAAAAAAGTCATATCCATAAGTTTTCTGCATGAAAATCTTCATGTCCTGAAACCACCCTCCTCAGAGAGATTTCAGCCCATAAAGAAATCTTAATGCATTGAAGTTTCCCTCTGCACAGAGCCCTTGCCACATAACGATCCAAGAGGCCAATAAAACAAATAACGACTATCTCCTGAGGCAGCCGCAATAAAAAAAAAATAAATGCCGCCATCTAAGAATTGTGCCTTTGATGGCTCTACAGGCATGGTATCAACAATCTCTACAACTGCTAATCCCCTCATGTGGTTTTACACTCACTGCCCTCTCAGTCTGTGCCAGGATGCTATGTGCAACGTTTCGGGGTCTGCTTTTCTTCTCCGCTCATCCCTCCTCTGGTCCTCCTTAGGGGTTACACCCCGTCAGACTCTGAATAAATATCTCACCAACCATTGCAGATACAGATGAAGGAAGCCATCGCCCAGTAAGTGCTGGTTTAGTGGCCTTTCGGCTTTTGCCAGCTAAAGAGGGAAAAGCCGCTGTCTGCTCTCCTTAGCTTTGTGGGTGTTGGGCGGGCACTAATGCAGGAGGGAAGGTGCCCTGGGGAGTTCTTCAGCAACACCCCAGTCGATATAGGGGTCTTGGTGATGAGGATGAGGAAATAACCCAAATTTCTGCTTCTTGTGGCCATCCCATTCCCCTCCTTGTTGATAGCCAATGCTGATCCCTTGCTTATTTGCATCTACGCATAGTTTTGGGATAAAATCAGGAAGCATGATTTTATCTTGTTGTGTAAGCCACCTTGTCAAAAGGCATTCAGGACAGATTCAGATCTTTTGTGCTGTGCTGGTATAAACGTTGCTGCTTCTCCATATCCCCATCAGGGGACAGAGCTCAGAATTAGTCCTTTTGTGTTTGTTTCCACTACACCAGGATGGACCTGTGAGCCTTTGCTTTTCCCCACGAGGAAGCATAGATTTAACGTATCGAACACACCAGAATTGCTTAATGAGTGCTCAGTGAATATTAATAAAAGTTTGGACGTGACTCAGGCTACAATGGATGAGAAGTTTGAAAGCTTTGGTTCAAGATTACAGGAGGCTGTGAGAAAATATGGTATCCAGCAGCTAGCATATAGTGCAGATATTTCACTATCCAGGGATCTCTAATTACTAATAATGTACAGGAACAGTATGATATGTCCTTACAATTGCAGAATCCTTTTCAAAGATAATCTTTAATAGTTTATTTGACAACCTGTAAAATTATAGAAAATTATTAGTCTTGGGAATTACAAAAATCCCCATAGTACAGTCAGACAATAAAATTATAATTACCTGTGGGTAATTGAAATTTAACTGTTTTTTTATTGTATATTACACATCAATAGCAACATAAGTTCAAGAGTGTCCCCCTCCCCTCCCTTTTCTTTTCCTTACAGAAGCGGGGAAAATGGACAACCCTGCTGGTAGCTTGTGAGCCCTTGTCACAGAACAGAGCTTGAACAATTTCGATTAAAGCAGTATGTTCGAGACTGTCATTAGACCTGCATTAAATTACATATCTGGAATGTTAAAAATAAAGAGTACTGAAGCTTATTCACAGCTGCCTGTGGTAAAGTATGTAGTCAAGGTTTTGATTATCTTTAAAGTTCTTATTTTTCTAAAACTTATTGTTTCGTCAAACAAATATCTAGCACATTTAAGAACAGTGTGAGCACATGAACAGAATTGCTTAAGATGGATAAAGCATTAGCATGTTTCCATTCTGTGCTTGGTAGTATTGTTTAGTACTAACAATGGTAATTTATCAATTATACAAGAGGGAACAAAGCTTTTCACCGTCTCTTAGCTCCAGAACTACCTATTAGGAGGCCCAAAGCTTGAGACCCCTTCCAGGCCTCAGGAGGCATCATTTAACGTTAGCATTTGCATTACCGGGTTTTGGCTTGTCCTCTCTTAGTGACCCCATGGAGGCTGCTCAGTACTCGGCACCATGGCACATCAAGACTTCCATGGCTTTTTTTTCTACACCAAGAAAATTATAACCTTTTTTCTTTTTCCCTGCTGAACCGGGGCTCTTGGTAATGAGGCACGACCGTTCACTAGCCCTCCTGTCTGTAGCCTGCTCTTCTTGACTAGTAGGTGAGACCATCCAGTCCACTCTTGCCATGTTGCCCGTGATGCTTTTAGGGATTTTTAGAAGAACAAGCTTTTTGGATGTTGTTTGGCCAGCATAAACCCTAAAATATGCTATGTTTGACAATTAATCTTCTGTGTGACTTTGTTATATACACAGATGCAGAATAACAGTGTTTGCCCCTATATAAGGATCAGACTGGCTAATTTTATTTGATTCTGTAAAGTGCTTTGTGATCATTATGTGAATATAACTGCACAAATGAAAATACCTCTGTTTTATTAAGAGTTTCAATTAAAGCATTTAATGCACAGATTTTATCATAAGAGAGGCATCACAAAGACTGAGTAAAACATGATGGCAAGCCAGGTATTGTTACGATTATTATTACTATTATTTGTGTATAATCTTTGAAGCGTTAACTGGAAACTGGGAAATGGAGCTCCTGAGCACCAAAGAACTTAGCAGGTTTTTTTGGAGGAGGCACCAATAGCAAACCACATCTGCCTGATGGCACAATGGTGCATAGAGCCCTGTCTGGAAGTCCGTGATCCTGAATGGGTTTTCCCATTTCCAGAGGTCAAAGAAGGCAAAAAATTCAGTTGGATCCATCGTTGCCTGCTTTTTTTTATTTTTTATTCAGGCACCTTTTACTCTTCCCACTGCCATTTTTCCCCTGCCTGTCGGTATGAAGGGCATCCCTGCGCATTAGAGCTGTGATGTGTCTGTTTACCCAGCAAAGCAGCTGGAAAGTTCTCATCAAAGTGGTATTTGAACGCCTTTACAATGGACTTGAGGAGAGATATTTTGCCTTCTTTGCTTGTCCTGTCCATCTGAGATTTTTAAGTGTCTTGGCCTCCTAAAAGCTAAAGGGGAGCATTCGTATTAGAGTTTAACCAAATATAAATCTTTCAAAAGGAGAAACCTCAAGAGGGACTGTATTGTCAAAGCAGTTAATGGTCTAAGCCACAGCAGAGAAGAGACAGAGCTGGCCCCAAATCAGGTTCCTTATGCCAAATAGCCATGATCTCACGTAACACAGTGAGATGTAGCTGAGTGGTTTTTGTTTTGCTTTGGCCGTTTCCTACTACTGACCCTTGACCAACACCTGAAGGCTATGGGAAAGTTTTTCTCCATCCTTATCTTGACCGTCATTCCCTGGCAGATTCCAGCTGCTGAGCTTAACTGCCCTAAAAAAGAAGCTGGAGAGCTCTCATCCGCTAGGATTTATATATATGGGATACTTGGAAGCTAAATCTTCCAGCCACTAAAAGGCACCATACTGTAAGACAAAGAGCAGGAGATAAATTTTCCTGCCTTTGAAATTTCTGTTCATGTCACCCACTGAGGCTAACTTTTACCATTTTGACTCCAGTGAGAAGAGCTATTCCGATGTGAGTGTCACACTCTGCACTGTGCTGCAAGGGTGAAGTGAGAACTAAGGATGAGTAGCACTGTCAGGATTAAAGCCAGGCCAAATTTTTTGTTTTGCTAAAACTCACTTTTTTGAGATAGAAATGGGGAAAATACTTTGATGCAACATGTTGAAAAGGACCAAAAAATTATTATTTGTTCCCACAAATATGTTTCAAAAAGAGAGACCCAAGCCTTATGGTAACAGGAAAATATTTTCAAGTGAAAACACAAGCATTTAGGGACAGAGATTGGCACAGAGTACAACATAACGGGAGGGAGGGTCCAAAGGGCTTCAGGGAGCTCCTCACAGAAAGCACCATTAATGATCTTCATGTTTCTCTCCATCTGGAGGGTGTTTGAGCTCACAAATGTTTACTTAAACGTTTTACCTAAAGAAAGCTGCGAGCTTCCAAATAATTTTTTTTTTTAAAGGGGTTTGGCTATTTTTCGTTCTCATGGATGAGGTTAGAAGGTTAATGAAAGAGTTAATCCCTGCCTGCCCTACTAAAGGGAACAGCTCACATTTGTGAGACTTCAAAAGCTTTTGGAGTGTGTGTGTATATGGATGTTGTTATTTCCTGCCAGCGCTGTCCCAAGAAGATGAGGCCAGGGGGCTGGTTTTTGGAAGAGGAGTTTGGCCTTTAAAGAAATTACCTGGAGTGAAAATAAAAAGGTTAGTGTAAAACATTTTTGAGAGTAAACCCCAATTCAATGAAGTTCTGGGTGTTTTTTCCTGTGAGGACCTAAAATTAAAACTTACTGGAGAGCAACAGAGGCCAACCACAGCATTTCAATGAAATGGCCCAGAGAATCTGTTTTTAAAAGTGTCATTACATTGGCTTAAACTTTTGAATATGTTAACAGTTTGAAAGAAAAAAAAGAAACCGTCAATTTAGGAAACATTCAGCAGAACCATTTCTCCTCAAATTGGAAAAAAAAAAAAAGTATATTAATGAGAAATATTGTATGATTTTACTAACTGGTTTAGTGGACCTAAAAAAAGTAAAGGACTTGGAGAGCATTCTGTCTGAAGAACATATGACAAACACCACTTGTTCCCGAATGATGGCCCAGTGAATGCATCTTTGCTAACCACTTTCATCTAGCTGGATCACCAGCTTCAAGCACTTTTCAATTCTGTGATACAAGTTGGCCCACTCCTTAATGAAACAGAACTTGCTCTTAAGCAGCGTCTTGTATTCAAATAAGGGAAAATGTGGCCAAAGCTTTGTTGCAGTCTTCAGTCAAAGGGCAAGCACATTACCCAGACATTTCGCTGCACTCAGCAAAGGGTTTTAGAAGTGCAGCTTTTCGGGCTTGTAGTTTTTGGGGTTTTGCCCCATCTGCCCATCTGCTGTGTGATGGCTACATGAATGGTAGCAGGCTAGGACAAAAACATCTTAGAGAGGGTGATTAATCACAGAACAGGCTTTTCCAAGCCTCTTCTCGTTGGTGTGGTGTTTTCATTCTTGCCATTTGCAACCACAGAAGGGTTTGAGGCCATAGGCAGAGAACATGCCTGCATTATCGCGTGCAGAGAGGGGTTGGACACTCCTGTTTCTTGCCTCCAGGCAGGTCTATGTTATGCCCAGCCGATCACAGCACCAAGCAGTTATTTATAAGGAGAGCTGGGTGTCCATTTGCTTTCTGGCATTGAGGGAATGCTTATTGTACAGCATAGAAAATTACCTCAGGCCCTGTTAGTTTTTTCTGGAAAAATATGCACTACTGTTTGGGTTACTTATATACCTCCATGACTCGGTGTCCCCCTGCACAGGTGAGGGTCCATGCTAAGAAACTGTGTAAATGTTATAGTTGATGTCTCCTGGCAGAGAAACAGCACTGCAATTTCTTTTTTCTTCTTTTCTTCCTTTTGTGTGAGGCTCCTGTGCTGCAAGCTAACCATTTCCTATAAGGAAATGGCATTGTGTTAAAGTTATATAGTGTATCATATTAAATTTTATAACAGTGCTTTGTGTTTTGAAAAGACTTGGGGGGGAAAGAGCATCAATCAGGGAACCACATTTGATAGACTTGGAAGGGGCCTCCTGGGTCATTTTGTCCAAGACCTCTATGAAACAGGAAAGCTTCTGCAAAATACCTTTCCCATAAATGTATCTAACCTTTTCTTAAAGACACTGAGTGATTGTGCCATAAACACCTCAAGCAGGTAAACTAGTCTGATTGACCTTACGATCAAGGAGCGTCTCCTAATACTGTGTATAAGGTACAATTTTCCATTCTTTCAACTGTAGCTAAGCAAGAAAAAAGGGCAAATACACAGTAATGGGCAACAATACAGACTGTGCAAACAGTTTTGCTTTCACTTTACTGCCATCACCTACCATAAATCTGGATGTACCATTGATACTTGGTTTCCCAGTGTAGTGTCTGTGATACTTGTAGTATCTATCTCACTTTGTCTCTGACTTTTGGAGAGCCAACATTACAGAGTGTGGAAATAACGAAGACGTACGAGCAGCACTTTCCGATTCAGAAAGCCATTCAAGACCCTGTGCCATATAGTTAAAGTATTTATTTCTATTTCCTATTTATTAGAATTTGCGAGTTGGTTCTTGTCAGGACTATGGGAGCAAGGGGAAGCACAGGGCTTTCTGTGTCTCCGTCAGAGTGTCAAAGAATAATTTTCATTCTCCTCCAACAATTGTGCATATTGAAAAATAAATACACAGTAGTTTAGCTGTTTGTTGGTGCAATAGTAATGCATTGTGTACTGGTTATGGCCCTCCACTTCTCTGCCTTCTTTCCCTCAGTGAATATTGGGAGGTGTCATTTTGTGTAGATGTGTTATTAAATCAGACACATTTCAAAGGGCTTCCTGAACTGCACAAAAAATATCTTTGGCTTGCCTGTCCCACCCCACCCCGTTTCTTTTTTTTTGCAAGTACTGAAGGATGGCGAGAGAGCTGAAGGCCAGCTGCTCTCCCACCTATTTCTGTCAGGTGTGTGCTGCTTATGGAAAGGGGTTGTCTTGTGGTGTCCATCCCACCCGGCTGACCATTAACTAACGCATTCTGGGCGCAGGAGCCAGTTAGACACCCTCCCGTGTATCCCTGCAGCTCCCAGGGAAATGCACGTCTTTAAAAGCTGAATATGCCACCTTGGCGGCAGCGAGGCACGGCTGTCAGATGAATGAACAACCATCTCACAGTCATACATCAGGTTTTATTGTTGTCACCAGCCACTTCCTGAACATACAGCACCAAACCCAAATGAGACACTGAAGGAGCCCAGTAAAAGCTTGTGAAAAGGTGTGGGACAATCAATATTTTAACTGATGCCCAGCAGGCCCAGCCAAACAGCCTTTCTTTACTAGACAATCTCGTAAGAATACTATTCACAACCTGATGCAGAGAAGCATATTTCAGACTAGCCGAGGAAGACTCTAAAGGAATTTCTTCTTCAGAAGAGCTGAGAAAGAAATTTTACAAGGTGCAGGTATCCTGAGCTTGATTTTCATGTGCGTTTGTTGTGCTGGGGTAGATCAGGCCATCTTCTTTTTTCTGGCAATTTTGTTCGTTTGTTTCACAGTTGTACTTCTCATACACAGAGGATGCTGCATAATGGGCCAGGAAGGCTGGAGCTGAGTCCTAAAAGCAAAAGACACAAAAAAGGTAAGATAACTTAGAAAGAATACAGTGATCCTGGGTTTGAAGACATGTCGGTGTCTCTGCATGTCCCTGGCCACACTTCTATGCTGTGCCTTCTTTATGCCTCCTGCCTCTGTGCTGATTCAGACTGGTACTCACTTGCCCTTCTCAGCTCGGTGCTAATAATTTCATAAAGAACTTAAATAAGCTCTGAAAAATATAGATACTATTTTTTAACTGCCTTTTCTATACAACTAACTAAATGCCATCCTGTCTCTGATGTGCAGAATTTAAAAATATTTGTTCAGTATTTAATCACATAGATATATGGGCTAAAATACACATCATCCAGTTGTTTAAGGGCAGACGCTGGTGAGATCTTGACAATTCAATCTGATATTATAAAATTGCAAGGGAATATCAAATACCTACGCCAAGAAAAAGAATACAGCTAACAGACCTGCTGTTTATTGCTTGTATTCTTTTCACCCATTGTCTTTTTCTCACTGAATCACCGAATCAAGCTTCCCTCACCAAAACAGACGAGCCAGTCCCAAACCCCAGCCCAGTCCTCATTCCCTTCCTGCATTAAACTCTGCTGTACTGGCAGCCCTTCTCTGCTGAGATGATTTGAAGCCCACACAGCATTTGCTTACACAGGGTCCTAGGTGCTTGACCCACAGGACAAAATCAGGTCTGCTTCCTTCATGCTGACCTGCTTCAGTCCCCCATATCCCCCATCCCCTAGACTGTAAATACTTGGTGGGGGGAGAAAACTGTATTTTTGTTCTGTTTTGTTAGGAGGGGGAATGAAGGCAAAGATGGCTTTTTTTTTTCTTTTATTACTATTATTTTTGAGGGAGGATGGTTTTTTAGCACAGATGAGTCTGACCTGTAACTGAGCTGTTAGGTACCCCTGAAAACAAAAAGTGCATTTCCATCAGGTGCTCCAAAACCAAACAAAAAAAAATTATATATCATAGAGATTTTCCTATCCTATTCAGTGCACAAATGCCAATCAGAAGCAAATATGGGGCTGTATCTTGCAATCCATTTTCATATTTACAACAGAACATGGCATATCATTTAATTTAAATTTGCAGCATGCCTAGTGTAATTAATGCTGTGCAGTGCCTAGAAAATCCTGATTTCTTAATGTGATACAACGCATGCATGCTGAGATCATTTTTTTTAAAGTACTGTATCATTTTGGAACATTAATGGGGAGGCACTTCCATTAAACAGGAGAAAGGGCCATGCTTACTTTCCCTTTTATGGAACTTCCATGCAGCTCCCCGAAACATGATGCAAAATACAGGTTTGGGTGTTGGTTTGGTTTCTTTTGTTGTTATTTTTTTTGCTGTTTTTTTTTTTTTTGGGGGGGGGGGGGGGCGAGAGGGGGGAAGTCAGAGATTTGATTTTCCTTTGACACAGCATGATGCCTGAATAGCCAGGCAGCTATTCCTAAATTATGTGCATTTCATTCCTAGGAGCTGTGAGAATTTTGAATGGGCTGTTGTTAAATACAGTACACAAGCATAAATACTCAAGGGAGCAGCTAACTGAAATTTTGGCATGAGCAGAAATCTGATATCTATCATGGTAGTATCTGAGCACATAATAATAATGCATATTGATTTGGCAGAGTGCTGAGAGAGGGGCTTTGGTGTTCTGGGGTGAGAACTGTTAAACCTGGGAGTATCTCGCGTGATTATAATAAGCTGTGGTATTTGTGTGCTGTGGTTTTGGCAGGGGCAGAAATGTTCACGTGTAATCTTTAGACTGGCCGGGGGTCTCATTTTTGGCACTGAACCCAAGAAATCGAATGCATGATAAAGATACATATATATTATACATAAATGAAGCATGGGGAATTTACATCTGTACCTGGAAAATCGGGTAACAAAAAAGGCAACGTGCTTGGCAAGAAGGGTGGAGGCCAAAAGCCCTTCAAGGTCGGGAGCTTTACTGCCCTGACTTCAGTGACCTTGGGTGTTAGTTTATCTACTTTATCAGGCAGCTATATGATTTGAATTGTGCAAAAAAGAAGAGAAAGTAATAAAAATAACCCAACCCCACAACAGAACCCCTATCATTTCACAAGGTGTCAGTTTCTAGCAGAATGTACTGTAAAAGCTCTGTTTAAAGACCTGTTGATAGCAAAGCAAATTCTTCAGGTCCTCTAAATAAATCTGTTCCTAAATATAATGCTTCAACTTCTATACTCTCATCTGACACCTGACAATTCAACCTTAAGAGTAATTGGTCCTGTCTTTGAACCTCTGCAAATACTGTATGAAGAGGGTGGACAATTTATTGATTTAGATTGATTTTTGTAAGCAGCATATGAGACAGATACGGTATCAGGTGTCACACAGTATATATTGCACTCCTCGAAAACATCCATAGGCGATGAGGCTGGGTTCAAGAATACGGGGAGGGTAATGTTCAGCGAGCACCTGCAGATGAAGCCACCCTGCAGCGTGATACCTCTCGGAGTAATAATTACCCAGGAGCGAGACGTCAGCCGGGAACAACAGAATTGGCCAAGTCTGGATTCCAGAGGTGTGCTAACATGGCTTTTCTGTTGGGAAGCCACCCTGAGCTATGTGCTGTCCCCACATGCAAGAACCCAAAGGGTTCTTCTAGTGCAACTTCCCAGCCCATTGAGCTCTTTCTATTGTCTGTGTCAAGCCTCAAGAAGGGGCTGGAGGAACGGGCGGCTACTGGAATGAACGGTGGGACATTTCCATGCCCATAACTGTATGTTTTAGTGCTGTGGTTATTTGAGAACATTACAAGACAGTGCAGTGGATTTGTTAGGAGTGAAAGCATTTGTGAACCGGCTGTTTAGGTTGTGACAAAAATTGCCATTAATAGCTGTGAGCCCCAGTAAAGACCTAAAAAAGCTATGGAAATAGCAGAACAAAAGACGACAGAAACAAGACGGTACAGAAGGTCTCATCACTAGGGATAGTGATTAAGATGTGAGACTGAGGGCTGTCCCACTTGTGTGCGAGTTTGGCTGGGGAAATGGCCCTCCTCTCGCTGTCTCGCTGCCCTCATCTATAATGAGGGAAAGAATAACTTTGCAGCATACTTTACATTGGCATTGCATGCTAACTTCATTACTGTTTGCAACAGCCTGTGCAATCCTCAGAGGGAAGGAATAATAACAAAGAAAAAAAATTATAATTACCAAGCACATAGTTTTCATCTGTAATCTTCATTTCAGGATTCACTATTTCTGATGTCAATATTTTATAACGGAAGAATGAGATATGCTAAGTTTCTGTTTGATGGAAGTAAATTCAGATTTCATATTGCCGAGGAGCTGAATTTTTAATACACTAGAGCAGTATGCAGACAGTCCCCCTGTTTGCTGCTCCTGCCGCTGCTTTGTACCAGTTCAGCGATGTTCCCGTGACCAGGCAGAAAAATGGAAAGAAGCTGCTCTGAATTTTCTGTGGGGTGACAGTACTTTGTCATTTAGCTCTGTCACGATAATTGGGAGTGTCACACAATGAAACAACACGACACCCCCCCGGTAAACGAAGAGTTTTCAAAGTAAGTGATGTACAGCCCCTGTCAACTGCCAGAGCTTTTGTTTGTTCACAGGGTGAGGCAGCGTTTCCAGAAGAAAAACCGCACTGGAGAGGCACACTTACAAAGTAAGTTTGTGGTAAATTGATTTCCTCTGTGTTTTTATAAAATTGGATATATCGTATGAACAGTAGGAAAATATCCTCTTTTATCATACACTCCCAGCTTCCAACCTGCTGAGGACTTTCCGCAAACTCTTTAGGAATTTACCTCTTTTTGTTAAATTGGGTTGGATCTCATTAATAAAAGAATGGTATAATGGAAAGGAGTTTCTAAAATTATACTGTAACCTAGAATTGCAGGATTCAGCTTTCTCTGCCTGAAGAAAAAAATTCTGAAGCATTAAACTTACTTTATCAAGCATTGCACCTGACATGCTCTCATAAATTTTACATACATTTTAACTTATTTTAATATTATGCAGGCTTGGTTTAAAATATTCCCATGAAGTAACTAAAACGAAGCTGCTCAGCCATAAATTAGAGCTAAAAAAACAATTGTTCCCTGCCCGCCCCATCAATATTTCTTTACTTAAAATCATGTGTTGTATGTAAGTTAAATTTTCCCTTGCTGAGATACTTTGTATAGCTTAACAGGACTACCGCAGAACCAGTGAGCCATATTTCTGTAGGGTTAAATGCACTCTGCTTTATTGGAGGTATGGTGTCTAGAAGCAGACATTAGTAACCCTTTGCACGCCACGCTTCAGCAAGGCTCGTAATTAGACATGCAGTCATATATTTTTGCAGGAGCAGCCCTACAGCAGCCCTACTCATTGGCTGGGCAGACGAAGGGCCGGCCGGAGGCTTTGTGGCGAGGCCTCTCGCAGCGCAGCACACCCCAAGGACGCCCCTTCGGCCAGCATCCTCAGCCAGCAGGTACGACATCATTGACAACTAATCACAAAGCTCCATTTGTGTCCCAATTTCTTAAGCTAGTTCAAAGTCAGAGCTAAATTACACAAACATTTGCCTATCTAGACATAACAGGACTGTTATGAAATACTGTCAGCTTGTTGCCATTTAGCCTGAACACACACTGTATGTGTCTGTCAGGCCATACTTGGGCAGCGCTGCAGCATGCAACGTGTCCCAGACACTGGAGTGATTATGTCTGAATACTCCTTATCTGATGTAAAAGCCGACAATGCTACACATCTGTGCTTGCGAGGCTCCGCTGTTGCACTGCGACGCCAGTATTTATTTTGCTTCTGCAAGTTAGTTTTCCTTGAGAAGCAGCAGGGGCCTTCTTCAATGAACTGAAAAATGTGTATTGTATGAAGGTCTGTGGAGGGTTTGTACTGTAGTTCAGTGGGCAAATGTGAACCCAGGGGATGACATTTCATTTAAACATTTGGTTTACATCTTTACATGCCAAAAATATTAACGTCTTGACTTTAGCAAACTGAATTCAGCACTTCCCCTCCCCCTTAAATGAAGTAATTATAACCAAAACATTCTGTGGATATTTATTCTTCCTTCTCAAAGGTGGGGTTTCACACAAGAACATTTGGTTTCAGGGCTGAATTGTCAGTAGCTGCTCACTTGACACTTTCCCGTTAGTTTGTATTGGAAACCACCAGTAGTTTCTTTTCTTGTGTTTATTGTATTACGCTCAGAGCTTTGATCAAGACATCTTGGATAACGGTAAGGTCTAGCTTACCGCCTATTTGCTATTTTGAAAAAAAAGTGAAGAATATGGCTTCTGTCAGAGGATTTGTGAAGACAGTTAATGTAATTGAGAAGCAGAAGGGCATTTACGGAAGTGCATCTGAATGTCCTCTTCACATGTAATTGCATCAGGAATTCTACATTAACATGCAAGTCCTGTCCAAAGGAAAAAAAAAGGGAAAAAAAAAGCTTATTTTTAGGTAGAAGCCCTCAGTGGGCAGTAAATTACCCATAATATCCCCCAAACTAGCAATTAGCCCTGTTTGCTGACTACCTGAATTGTTTCACAGTAGTTCAGCACAGTCTTACCAGTTATCACCATACTTATCATCAGAGATTCAGTGTACAACTCCCGCAGCTTCACATACTGTATGCCTAAGGTCAGTCATAATAACAAATACATTTTATTTGCTTCTTTTGGTCCTTCAGAACTGTTTTCTCAGGCTTCAATATGTGCGGAGAGCTGATGCTGCCATGCTGCTTAAATGGCAAGATTTTGAAAACAGAAAGCAAATCAGAAGCACAGGTATACTGTGGTATTAGCTAAGATGCGCGTTTTGTATTTATTCCCATATTAGCCGATAGTCCTAAGCATCTGCTCTGAGAGGTTGAGCTTTCTACCAATTTATAGGGTTTTCTCTTCAGAAGGTCTGACACTGGAAGACATTTTTCAACACAGGCTGTAACTGAGGAATGTAAAACTGGAAAATATGGAAACAAAAACCCATGGAAATTTTTTCCTGAAGGCTGCTGAGCAGTCCTCATATCCCTAAATATGAACGCTTTGCCAAAATAGTAACTCAGCTTTGAAAACAATAGCTCTATTGCCTGCTGTAGGCCTGCTCATGGGCCTACACATGCACACAAATACAAGCACACACATCCTAGCAGCAACATCTTCACTGAACATGCCTTGGTTTTAAAGAATACTGAGTGAAAATGAGACTAATTAAGCATTTGAAATAGAATACGGAAATATTTGGACCCTGAGCATCAAGGGTTTATTTTTAAGCACTGTGCACTCCTTTCTGAGTAATGCTTTAATTTACACGTTATTTCTTAGGAAAAATCCAACTGAATTAATATACACCCTACTGCCACTATTTACATCCCATTTTCAATGTTGGGTCTGCATCACATTATACTGTAGGACCTGTATTCCTACCTCGGATCTGACGGACTAGGTCTGAGTCGTCAGGTAATGAAGAAGATGGAACAGGAATTCATGCTGAAGAGGAATATTTGAAGACTGCTGTTCATTTGCAAAGACACTCTGAGAAGCAGAAAATGGAAAGATTGCCTTTGCCTGGCTCTAGCCAAAATGCTTCAGCTTCTTGTTTCAAGATCAGGAACATCAGCTCGGTGAATAGATGAAGTGCCTACTCCGCATATCCAAGAGAAGCTTTCAGAAGAGAAACCATCCGGTAAAGGGTAAGCTATTACTCTGATGGTTTTTTCACTTTTGTAGGGACAAATTAAGGTAAAGCACTCTGCATGGCTATGGGCTGGTGGAAGGACACAGCCCTGAGCTGCCCTGCCATTTTATACCGAGTCATGCTGCTGCGAAACAAAGGCAAGTGACACAGAGAAGACTGTAGGTAAAAGACTGATTTCCTTCTCAGGGTTTAAGCCAGGACACTGAGACGAGTCTTATGTCCAACTTTACTACTCTAAGAATCGCTCAAAACGGCCCCAAACCTCTACTATTTCAGCAGCAGATCCTCAGGTGAGGAGTCCATTGGCAATAAGCTCCCAGTTAACGGCTTAGCGGGGCAGTGACCACAGTGAGCCATGAGCTGTTTGGCCACCTTCACAAGACACTCAAGGGGAAAAAGGGAAGACTTGATGGGGACAGTGCCAGCAGACTAGCTCTTCAAAAGAACAACTTTTTTCCTGGGTGGGGGGAGGAGGGGGAAGTCTCTGGGTTGAACATTTGACTAAGAAAAATACAAATAAGCTGATCATAAATTAACAGTCATCCCCGTTGTGAGCATGACCCTGCATACCTGGCCAAGGCAGGCAAAAGCAGATTGATTAAACAACAAAGTTCACCTTGTTTTCTGAGTTGAAAGCTCATGCTGTTTCTTGGCAGAACAGGCATGTCAGGGCTGTAATAACCACTTGCTACCTTGCTTCAATCAGCGTTAAAACCAGCACAATATTAACATCTTGGGGAAAATCCATCTGGAAACTGCTTTCTGGGGGGGAAAAAAATGAAAGGCTGGTAACGGAATACCACACCCAGTGTTCATTTATTTATCGATTTCGTAGTAACTTTAAGGAACCTCAAATTTCTCCCTCCTGTCACCTGAAAATTTTGTATTTCAAACATTTTCTGTTAAAATGCAGAGCTGGCTAGTTGTTCAGAAAGAAGTGGCAAAGAAGAGCAGTTCTTCAGCTGAAGGTAAATTGCATGGTCTGGCAGAGGCAGAGGTTTGCATTTGCTGTTTGGTTTTACTCTGGAGGAGGCTTTTGTGCACACACCTCACCATGAATCCACGTGGCCGGTACCTTACCTGGGACGAAGCCAACCCATCGCTCCAGTAACAAGCGAGTGGTCAGAGCATCCCCAAACTGTGATCCAGAGCAACCACACACTCTTAGATGTGGGAAAGCCGTTGTGTTTACACCTTGGGGGTTTGAGGTTGGAACACAAAGAGCTGAACATTAAAAAGACTGTGAAAAAATAGTTAGTTTTTGCTGGCATGGTAATATAAAATTGACTTTTTCTTCTTCCTCTTGATGTCCTGATATAGAGGACATTATTTTGCTGCACCTCTTCCTGTTGAATCAACTAACGTGATCGCTTCAGGATTCAGAGGACGCTTGTGCATGGCATGAAAAATTTTATGTAAGTCCTGTTGTGGGAACATTAATGCAAAGCTAACTGGGTAAATGAGCCAAAGAAAGCCTTCTGTTTATAGTTTGTGCTGATCTTTCTTTCCCTTTTTTTTTTTTTCCTTTTTTTTTTTTTTTTCTCCCCTGAAGCACTGTACTCTAGCATTGATAAAGCTTGAGGACTATACATATGATGTACAGCACACATGTCCTAAAATCCATCTCCTCTATGTGACTGCTATCTTGTACAGTTGGTTCAGCTTGGAAGCTCGCTGTGCATGTTTTGGAGACTTTTAGCATCTCCAAAGTATTTTTGGAAAGCAAGCAAATGAATCAGGGTCTGGACACTGCATTTTTAAATTGGCAAAATATTTATCACTTAATCTGAAAAACACTTTGTTTCATAGAGCTGGACTATGAAGAAGGCATTTGGCTCTGGATTAATTTTAGATTAAGTTTTAGGACCAGGGTGGGCTGTGGGTTTGTGTTCAATGATACTTAAGTGTAATGCCCTGGCTTTCCTACATCCTGGCCTGTAACTGCGTGGGATGGTGCTCTGCCAAATTTCTGTCACCTTGGGCTTCATTAGCATGAGAAAACAGACCCTTTTTGGCTTTGTGTCTCACTGAAAAACAAACCATTGGGGCTGGTTTGCCAGTCATCTCTTTTGGCCAGTTATGTATAGCTGCCTCCTACACTCAACTTTAAAGGGATTTGGACAGGATTTATTTAGGTTCAGTTTTTCATTACAGCTCTTAAGCAGGTACCAGAGTGAAGGTTCCTGTTTGCAGTGGTGAACATTTACTCAGGTAACTACTCCTAAAGGTCTCAAGAGCATTGGCTAAGTGCTCAGCAGAATGAGTAGATATTTTATAATTAAGTCCTTAATTGAGAATTCTATATTTAAAAAAATATAAAATTCTGCAACAGCTTCCACATGAAATATTACCTGTGCATTTAAGGGGGCTAGGGGGCTGCATTCACTTTCTCCAGCTATGCTAATAGCTATTTCAATAGATGGAGATGTAGTAAGTACAATGCTCCATATGGTGAGTGAACCAGAACACTTAAAAACATTTGCAGAAAGGAACTCGGAACGAGTAACACAGATAAGTAACTGGTATTTTTTCTTAAATGAAGAAACTTTCATAAGACACATTCATTCTGTTGTGGAACAGAAATAGTGGCACGTAACCAGCATGTGTGTGCAGCATGCCTTTTGTCTTCAGCACAAATACTATGTTGTTTTTCTGCCTCTGAACCAGCTATGTGGGGAGGAAGAAACTATCCTTCCTCCACAAATGATTTTGGGAATAATTATGTCTAATGGGAAAAAAAGGGAAAAAATATCACAGTCTGTTCATGGACAGTGTGAACAGAAAGGAGTTGAGACATTTGTGGAGGTACTAATTCATTATAAATTACTCCCATTTTTTGGGTAGCAACAGTCATTGAACACAAATACAATTCTATTAAGGGCAGTAAGAGTCCTGACCAGATAGAAAAAGAGTAAGGCAGTCAGACTTCTGGAAAGACAACTAGACGGGGTACAGCTCGTGCTGTGATCTCTTCAGCACTGGTGAAAAGAGCACTGTAAATGTTTATTTACTTTAGTACTCATTGGCTTCTTAAATGAAAGAACTGATACTATTTAAAAGCTCTGACTGTGTCACACTGTTCCCCTCCTCTCTGCAAACTGCTGAAGCTGAACACCTGTCCCAAGTTTTCTGCATTATTGGCAAACGCACGGGAGGCGGGTCAGCGCTGCAGCCAGCCAGAGCGGGGCAGAAAGAACTGGCATCATATAATGGGGGAGGAGTGGGAAACCCTCTGCTGGGTGGGGACCCAGTGCAATGCCCGCAGAAATCGGTACAAGCCCATTCTTTGAGTGCCATGATTATGGACAGGGTTTTAGAATGGCTTCATCTGATAAGGCTAAAAGTACCTGCAGGTTTTTTTCCAGGCCACACACCAATTAATGCATGTATTTTTTAAATTTCTGAATGGCATGTCAGTGAAAATCCATGTTAGTATGATTGAGTTCAGTGGAGTAACGCTAGGAGAAAAATCGGTTGAGCCAAGATCAGAGGCCAAGTGCATTTAAAATTTGAGGCTCCATGAAGGACTTCTAGAATCACCCTACTTTTATACACCCAAACAAGCTTACTGCTTCGGCTAGAATGAGGTTTTCATCTCCTTTGGAATTCTGGGGTAAACTGTCCTTGTACAATTTTTTTTCAGGGTCAAGTTTTAGGCAATATTTTGTGCTGCAATAACCACACCATGACAGACAACCTTTTCATCAGATAAGGAAAAAATTTTCTTCTTCAGGTCAGTAAGAGAAAGGAACATGACAAAGCTACAAATATAGAATCTAGAGGTGGAAATCTTCTGCGTTAAGTGCAGTTATTGGTCTTGTTTAAATTTTTACCCAAACATTTCAGATGTTTAGACAGAGAAGCAAATAGATACTTGAGGGAATCTCAGCAATGAAAGCAGCTTCTCTTTGTTAAATGATTCTCTCTGATAATTGCTGTGGAAATTTTCAGAAAATTATTTTTAAAATATATAACTGATAGAGGGAATTGAATTGGGTAAACTGGTTACATGTGCAACCTCTGATTTGGAACAGAAGCAGCTGAAAACTGAGGGGAAAGGCTGTCCGATCACGTTTCCATTTGCCAGGTAAGGGCCAAAGAAACTCAGCAGGGCTAAATAAAGATTTTCAGATAATAATTTGAACATCTTAATCTGTGATACTAAAAGAAAAACCCAGTCACCAAGCAACTGAAGTTAGACATTTAAATTATGCAACTGATTTCCAGAGGTGTATGAATACACGACAGTGCCCAATAAAGTCGGGGAGAGCTGAGGAGGGCTCAGAGCACTGGGGTGGGGGTTGCAAAAGGGAAACAAAGCCCCACATGATGGTCTCAGATGCGTAAAGCTAAGTTTAATCACTTAAGTAGTGATATTTTTAGATCCTATCTATCTCCAAAGGTGCCTTGGACAATCTTTGCTGCGAGGGTGGTGGTTCTGAGATCTACATGCACATGACAGTTGGGTGAAAAAATTTCAATGGCTGTCAGAAACTGCAGTCTGGATATTTTGTTCTTAAAATTTGAACCCACACTTTGAAATTGTAAGGATTTTGTGTTGCCAAAGGTTACCATTGGCTGGAAAGAGTTTTGAACTGTTTGCATGAAGTGGCAAGTCTCTGGAGGCTCATCCAGCACTGGGTTAGATGAAGTCGTGGCCAGGGCACCGCAGCCAGAAGGATGGTCCTGATAAGGTAAGAAAGGAACAAATGTGAAATGGGGAGAGGGAGGAGAGACTGGTGATTCATTGTTAATCCTAAGAGTTTGCTTACTCACCTTGCCAGAAAAAAAAACAGAGTAGAAGGAGCACAAAATTTAATCCAAAAAATTATTAAAAAATAACCTCCTAATTAAAACAAACTAATTAAAATTAACACAGTGGTTCTTTTTTTCAGGCCAAGAAACAAAATCACTTAAAGGTATTTTTTTCTGAGTGTCACTTTGGAAAAATGTGTTCTTGGGGGCAGAGAAGAATGTCTCTCCATTATGGAAGGTTCCCCGTGGCTTTCACTTGGGCATCCACAGTGCTGGGGTCTGCTGCAAGGCTGGGGTCCGGGGGTGTCAGCGATCCTCAGTGAGCTCAGAAGCAGCTTTGCAAAGAGCTGCGTTGCTGCACAGTGGTCACTGGCTACAAGTACCGTGCCAGATGAGCTTCCAGGCTGGCCAGTTACAGTGAAAAAATGGCACTACCACAATTTTAAGATGACAGTGCTATAGCAAACCAGTCATCACATGCTTGAGTTAGTAGCACAAGCAGCAGATTTAGAGTATTATGAAAATATATGCATTCTGAAATGCTGTGAATTATACCAAATAATTCTGAATATCCCTTTTGCTATACTAATGAATCAAAGCAGAGCTTACCACATTATCTGTAATCACCATGGAGAAAATGGATCTCAGTGTACATAGCTCCTGTATAAATAGTACGTCCCCAGCACATTCTTTAAGTAAGTAGCGTCTTGATTGCATAATAATAATAATAATAAAGAGAGCGGTGTCCAGCTTGCACACAGGCCAATTAAAGTATCAAGTGCATGAGGCTAAAGCACTCCTGACTGGGGAAAAGTCAGGAGGCAGGTGTCCAGCTTACCAGTGCGCTCACCTCTGTGACTTTGCCTCCCGACAGCCCTTCTGACAGCAAACCATGGAGTCTGGAGACCTTTTTCCCTGAATCCTTGACAGAAACAGGTCACGGGGACAGCAGAGTCTCCACCACTTTACAGTCTCCTGGCAGAAACCAAGGATGTCGTGACTGCAGCACTGAGGCACAACTTTGCCGTTTGGGTGAAGCCTCAGCACTCGAGTAATTATTGTGCCTTGCAGCTTTGCTGGGCTGGATTTTCACTAGCTGGAGGGACCAGACCTGACCTCCACTGCATGCCACAGGTATGCTTGAGAATTCACGGAAAGCGGTAAGCTGGTGGAATGTAGTTTACAGGGTGGCTGGATCATATGTTTATGGCCTGAAATAGGAGATCCCAACCCAGACCACTTTGTTGGTTTCCAATGGTGAGAGGCAGAATATGAAGATCATATAATTCATGCTGGGGAGTGGACATGAGAAGAGAATGTGGGCAAAACCTGGCACAACCCACAGACTCAATAGTTGTCTTGCCATTAATGATGGCTAACGACCTAATACCAGTACTAAACACCTTCAGATTTAATACATTCCACATTCAGCCTGTAGAAACTCCCTTCACAGAGATGGCCCAGAAAAGCTAAATGATTTAGATACTAGGATGCTAGAATTATACCTTGCTAACATCACTGGCATAAAAGCAGCAGAGGAGTAGGTGCCCTAGATCCCTGGAGATAGTCATTTGCCACCCAAAAGGAACGTCTAGCAGTTCCCAAAATTCATAAAATATTTTTGTACCCTCTGCTCAAGAGAAATGGGTGGTCAAGACTGTACCAGTATGGCTGGAAGGACTCTTCCACTTGAGCATTGCTGCGGCAGAGCTGGCCAGGTGGCTGGAAACACACCACCTGTGCTGTGATTGCATGGGCACATGCCAGCCTAGACACACACATACTAATGCACTGCTCAGGCAGCCTTTCTGGGAGGATAATTGTATGCCCTGCCCTGAGCATCATCGGGAATGGGCCACTTCAGGGAATGAATCTGCTCTTCAAGATACAGCCACTTATTCTCTTCTCAGCACTGCAGAAGGGCAAATGTCCCTGGTTCAAGCCTTGGAAATAATGAGGTAAAATGGACTCAACACCATTAAAACCTCCCCAAAGACAGGACTAGATATTAGAATATCTGATTGGAAAAAAACAACGGACAAACACAGCTTGCCTTGGCAGGACCCCTCTCAAAGAGATGTGGTAAAAGCTCCCTGGTCACGGAAGGAGAGCTGGGAATTAAACGTGAAGTAGTCCACAGGGATTCTAGAAAAAAAAAAAAAGCCAAAACACAGCTAAAGACACTGACCACACTGAAAAAAAGGGGGCCCTGCAGGCGGTTTGCCACACTGCAGTCAGAGACTAGGGTTTTCCTTCTCCCAACAGAAACAAGCAAATGGTAGGACAATGTGCTGTTATCCCCATTAAAAAGGGGAAAGAAACTGGCAGACATACACTTGGAGTAAGTATGGACTGTCTTAAGCTCCAACTCAACCTGCTTTCAGCTGAAAGGAGCTCACTTTTAGTATATATTAACTTGCTGTACTAATGCCAGTTGTGGCTATCAGCCTCACAGCTTGACCACACGCCACAGAAATAGCCAGGCTCAGGGCCGTTTTGTCTCCAAATACTTTCTAAATTTGGCTGTTTAAAATAGGATTTATGTATATTTAAGCATCTAACAAAACACCCCGTTCTAAACATCAGGGTTCATCAGTGGCCTCATTCATGTGCTTGAAATGAAGCACGTGCTGAGGGCCGCTGCTGAATGAAGGTCCGCATTACGGGGTTTCCAGAAACACGGAGCGCCCAGGTGCCGCTGGGTAAACAGACGGCTCTTTATTTTGGAAGCCTATAGAACCGGTGCCCAACTTTAGATAATCAGAATTTTATCCTCTACAAAAAGACCGTGCAAAACACAAGTTACCACCGTGAAACCAAGAGCTGCTTTTTATATGTTACCCTAACTTTACTGAATCTAAACTCAAAAATTTCTCAGTACCTTTGCCATTACTTTATAAAAAAATCTTGTGACCCTTTTATAAGAAAAAGTACAGGGGGTGTAGCTCCCATGCCCTGGACACACTTGCATTTAGCTTGGTTCACTTCCAAAGGCCATGATCCAACAAGATATTCAAACACCTGTATAACTTTTAAGTACTTCACTGAACTTTGGCAAAAGTAGGGAAAAATAAATTCTGTTAAAACACCGCTTTATTTCTTTCAAATCTGATTTTTTGAGAATCTTGAATGCAGTGTATCACGTAAAATATTTCCTTCCTCATGCAGAATATTTTAATATTAAGCCAGATATTTTTATATTTCCACAAATTAAATGCACCATGGCTGAAGGTTTGACAGAAGCTTTAATTTGCACATAAAAAGGTAGAATGATTTCAGTTTTGACAGCACAAGCTTTTGATTTGTTAATAAAGGCAATTCTTTCTCAGTTGTGAACATATTCCCCAAATAAGACAATGCAGTTTGTAACAGAAAAAAAACATCTTCCTGGCATGGAGAATAAACTTTTGATCCAAAGTTATTAAAGACATTCAGATTTTATAAAAACAAAAGAATGAAACTTTCACATGCAAGCTTTAGTACTAACAGAACAAGAATCAGAGGAAGATTCACGTTCCTGCCACATTCTCTATACCTATTGTTACTAATGTAACCTACCGTCAATATACTTGGGTGAAGTTCATTGCTTGGAAGTACCTGCAAAAAGTTGAAGTCATTTTGGGGGCTGAGGGCGAGGAAGCTGTGTGTCTGGGAATGGGTTTGGGGAAAATCAACACAGATCTGCCTTGCAATGTCCTAATCAAACTGAAACGTAAGAACACTAAGATTTCAGACCCTCATGATGAAACAGAATTTGTAAACCAAGATATAACCAAGGGAACTGGAGGCTAAGCTTTCAGACTGACCTCCTCTGTGCCCATGTCAGAGTCCTCCTTTACTCCTGAGAGACTGCAGAGGAGGTGAGAGCGTGGAGCTCTGAAGCAGTTTGAGCAGAGCCAGCTCAAGCATGGAAAAAACCCATAACATTTGGATTTCTGATCTCAGATCAAACAAATTATTTGAAACCTTTCCCCATGTGACAGCCAAAACCTGCAGCATGGAAGCAAAGCTGGAAGAACCCAGGGTCCATTTCGGTATATAAGAGGGTAAAGCAGTGCCTGCCCACGGGCCTGCCAAGTGCTCAGCTTTTTCACAGGCTCAGCAAGTGCTTTGCCCTGGTATCAGAAGCTGACTAAAGCTGCTCAACAAGGTGAGCGATGTGTCCAAACAGTTTGAAATACAAACCAGCCAGTGCTGTTATTACAGGCCCACCACTTTTAACTCTGAGAGTAGAGACTAATCCTGACCACCAGTACGTGGGCTCCTGGATATCACTTGTGTGGGCATGGGCGAAGCAGCGAGCAAACTGCGCAAATAATGCCTGACGTAAGATGTAACGCACCTCCCACACATTGCTAGAAAACTCTTCCTGGACATCTGCAGCCATGGCACGGAGCTGTTGACTGTCTGTGTCACTGGAGAGAGCGGTTACTTACAGATGATTGGCAGCAGCATATCCTGCTATAATGCTAACTAAGCCTGTGACACAGCCTGCTATCAATATTTTACTCTATTGCATGTGGCATTTTGCAGTGACACCAGATACAGTGCTCTGAGGCTTACTGCTTCACAGTCCTTCCATTTAATAGCAAAGTCTCTTGATGTTTGTAAACTTCTAAGCTTTTGCTGGAGGAAGTCAAGCAGTTCATTACTAAAAGACATTTTTGTTTTCCAAATAGTATCCCCTCATGCTTTTCTTTGCTTGCATCTCACCACAGTTGCCTCCTAATCCAGTGTTGGTGAAACAAGGCTGAAGGTATTTTGGTCATGTTTTCACACTTCTGTTGTACAGTTGCCTCCTTCCACTTTCCTTCTGACTACACTCTGCTTCACAAATGCAGCCATCTGGCACAACATCTCATTTTTTTGTATTGACACCTGAGTAATCACAGCCCTTTTTTCCTCTCTCTCTCTCTTTTTTTTTTTAAAATAAAGATAGCGTTTCCAGCTCCAGTGCATAGGCTTATAATAGGCAAGCCACATGCCATTAAAGAAAAGCAGCAGAAGTGAGAGGTCACTGGTATTAATGCTAGAAAACATTCAGGGTGAGATGAGAGAAAGAAAAGCATTCAGCATTTTCAATGAGATTATCACAAGTCATCTCCAGCACTTTTTTTTCCTTCACATTGGTTTACAGGAATGGTTATTTTAAAACTTAACCATCTTCAGGTTTGGGCTGTAAAGACGCTAGGCTCGATCGCTCCGGCAGAAAGGCCTGTGGGGCACCAGGGACAGCACGTGGGACATCATAGCAGTATCGCACACCAGAGCAAACCCAGCCTGGTGTGGTAGGAGCAGCATTTAAAGAGCACACGTTTCACCTCTGGATCCTATTGTTGAAAAATGAAAATAATTTGTGTCACCGACAGTTTAGTGGCGCAGTCACCTCTGGGAGTGGGAATGAACTCGACAGTTTAATTCTCTGTCTTTACGACAGTCGGCTGTAATTCTGCTAACTCCAATGGGTTCATGCTGGGAAGGGATTTCCCTTTCACAGGGTTCAGTGCATTGGTCACGTCTGAACACAGTTCTTTAAGATCACAACTCACAATACTATTAAGTCAAGCATCAATTGAGCCCTGCCTTCTCCCCCCACCCCAACTGGAAAGAAGTATTTCCATATATTGCGTGTATGAAATATACTTCTAGAAACTGATGGCAAAGTTGTGGCTCCCAAAATTCAGAAGAGTCTTACCACACATTGCTGTACAGCCAAAATTGCATCCCAAGAGTTTTTTCCTGGCCTCGTCTCAAAGGACATCTTTCAGACCTACTCTCTCCTGCTAACACTCACCTTTCCCATGCTAGAAATAAATTTGACAACGCTAACTTGATCTCCACCTGGCTGCCATCTCCTCCACACATCTGATCCTACCCCTGAACTCTATCCCTCTTGAAATAAAAGATGGCCACCACCCTGAGGACCAAGTGACCTGGAAACACTGCACAGAGATATATGAGCAATGGAGCAACTGTGCCAAAAGAAACTCACAAATCACATACTCCGGGCAATGGGACAACTGGCAGAAAGACAAAATAAAATGACTGCCTCTACCTCTCTCCAACTCCCTCAGCCGACACCACGACAGTCTGCTGCTGAAGCATATCTGCATCAGCTAAACCTGCTGTTTCTCTAACAAACCTCTTGCTACGGTTCTTCAAAGCAAGAGGAATTGGGCCAGCCAAGGTCAGGACGGTGCTGTGAGCCAGGAGAACCATTTCCTACCAGCTCAACAAATACCCAAGGACAGAGGAGCAGAAGCAGGCACAGGGGTAAGGGACAGATTCCAAGCAGCTGCCCTGCATGCACCTACCTGGCCACTCCCTTCCAGTAGCACGGCATGTTTGGAGAAGAAGCAATCACCGCAGCACCTGAAATAAAGACACAAATTCTCAGGCACAACAGCTGATACCCTATCATTCAAGTTGTCACAAACCACAGATGTCAACAGTATGATTTTTGCTGTCAATATCAATTTGGAAAGTGCCATTGATAAAGTGCCAGTACAGTTCAATAATGTTCGACTCCACAGACTGAATGTGCACTGAAATCCTTGCGGTTTTTTTCCCCATTTGTTTTAAACAGACTTTTCCGATAGACTCTATCTCTAGGGGCAGGCTAGGCAAGCGCAGTGGGCATCTGTGCCACATCAGCTCAGTGTCTCTTTGCTTTAGTGGGTTAGCAAAGAAGATTTTTTGATGCTACGAGCAGCGTCCCCCCTGTGTGAGTGATCAGCAGGGGCCACAGCATGCTTTTTGGATGGATTTACATCTCGTGGAGATGCCAAAGGGGAGGGAAGAAGTTTGACCTAAAAAGGTCAGTCTAGACCCTATCAGGATCCAAATGAAGACTCAGAACCAGGCTAGGACAATCTGGACCTGGTTTTGTGAGAAATACCTGTGAGTTTTTCAAAATGCAGCCACCTGGAAGATTCCCTTCTTCACTTTCAACTTGAAAAGAGAGATGGAGCAGTTAATGGGGGAAAAGAAAGGCCATGAAAATTATAAGCTCTGTAAAAAGTTTCTTTGCAAATAACAGTTTAACACTATGAAGTTAGTTTAAAATGGTTTCAAAGTCTAAAATTAGTTACATTTTAAACTAACAGCATATGCTTTTATTGTCTCTGATCTAAAATATAATCCCAGGAGGCTGTGAAAAGCATGCAAATTACAGAAAGCTAATTTGCTCCAACAGCGACACCTCCCATGTAGTTGGGAGGTCTATTAGACCTCGTGTACTCTCCATTATTTGCATATTAATAGCACCTGCTGAAATACTTTGGGATTTACTTTTCCTGCCAGCAGAGGGACAAAACAAACAAAGAATTTATATAAAATTCCCTTCATACAGATTTGATGAACAATAAACTATTTAGACAGCACTAAGAATGCCAAATTAGTGAGACATTGGGGTAGGATTGCAGATGGCATCTGTGATTTACAGAGAAACTGGACTGCAAGTTTGCTTAAAAAAAAAAAAATCACAAACCAAAAAAAAAACCAAACAACAAAAAAGCCCTCTCTGGAAAGCGCTGGGTAATTTGAAATCACTCAGTTGGCTCAAGTCTGAAGAATGGAAAAGTTTAACTAAAGAAATCCAGATACTGCAGCAAGAAAAAAAGAAAAATACAACAAAAAACCCCTACACATCCACAACCACTGAAATCAGAACCCCCCAAAGTGGACCTTGATTAAAAATCTACAAAACCCTAGGCTTTGATATTAGCCAGGCCTGCAAGGCCTAGTCTCCTGCACATAAAACAGAAAATAAATTAAAACCAGCTACAGCCTAAGATTTACTTAACAACCCAACTTCCAATCTCTGCTTATGACCACTGCTTCCCCTTCTGGCCCCCTAACTATAAAAAAAGGCCCCTTGTATATTCCTATAGCTCATCTTCTTCAGGGTAAGGGTGAAAGCAGTTTCTTTCCACAGTAGCAAATGGAAAAAGCTCACTTCTCTGTGCAAAGCTGAGCCAGACCCCGCAGGCGGGATGCATAACACATGCCTCTCTCTGCAGAGCGGACTCGGGAAGCTGACCAGGGAGGCCGGGGCATTCCCCAGCACCTCTTTTTCCAAACAGGCAACTGGTATTCCTAAAGAAGCACCAGCCATGTACTCGTATTCCCTTCAAGAGCTGCAAGGGGCCTATATTTCTCCCCACTTTTTAAACCCACTGCTTTGATTCTGATTATGCACCCTTTTTTAAATAGGCACTGAAAGGCCCACTAGAGTTATTTACTGCTGGTGTGCAGAATTTCTGTAGCATTTTAACTACCTTCATATTCCCAAATGAAGAAGGCAATTGACGTTAAGTTCAAATGACTAAATTGTTCTCCACATATTAAAAAAGTAGTGAAAGAGCTTTTCATGTAGGACAATGAAGCATGGAAAAGTAATGTTTTTAGCAGCCTGGCCAGTGCTCTGCTGGGAGGGTGAATCGAGAGTCTGTCCTGAGCAAGGGCAACCTTCAGCCGCCATCCTGGCAAAACCTGGCAGCCACCTTCCTCTGTGGCAGCAAAGCCCCCAACTCTGTCCCTGCGCACTGTGTGACTCCTGTGTGAGGGGGTGGAGAGAAGAAGGGACTGTTATCAGGAAATATATTATTATTGGCCTCTTCCCTCTTCAACCACAGGCAGAGCTCGGTATCTCTTTTGGCTCTGCACAGCCAAATGAGACCTATGAAAAACTTGCTTAGTGTCAATTGTGATTACCGAAGGAGGCAATCAAACACTACAGCAATGGGGACCCCTGAAATGCTACAGACAGGCAACTCCCACCATGGCTGTCAACAAATGCTAATTCTCATTAAGGTGTATGTAACTCTTAAATGCTGCAACAGTGGTAGCTATTAGTATTAGCTGGTAGCTAGTTAATAATAAGTAGTAGAACTAGTTAGCTGCAGGATGGCAAGCAGATGCAGATCAGAGAACTCAGCTCTGAGCTTATGATCACCATTGGTGATAGTATTCAGCATATTTTTGCATAGCCAAGAACCTCTAAATAGCTGGAAGGGAAACAGGTTACCAGAACGGTTCCTGGGAGGCTTCAGTGGCTCGGGGCATTGAGAAGCAAAGCTGTCTCTTTATGTTTAAGATACTAGCTCACAACTGTTAAGAACTGCGTGCTGCTATCATTCACATAGATTCAGTGCCCTGTAAAAATCGGTTTGCATCCCATTTCTAGAAGAGGAGGGCAGGATCCAGCTCCTCTAACTTTTTTGTGTCCAGCAATCAGTTACCTGCTGTGGGCTCGTCATGGATGCTGTGCTTCAGGGATGGCAAGAGCCAGCACGGCGCCTCGGTAGGGGAAGTGTCTCCACCAACAGAGATAAAGCCCAGCCTCAACAAGCAGGAGCTGGTGACCCAAAGTGTCTGCCCCAGTACAGCTTTTCCGGCTGGCACTTTGTGTTTCAGAGAGGCGAAGGCAAGTAGAAGCGTTCAGAGGGACCTGTGCTCTTCCAGTCCTATTACCTCTGGGGTATAGCATGGCAGAGAGACACGCACTGTTACTGCCTGCCAGGTACACAGGTAAAAACCTCCCGTGCTGCCACGCAGCACTGCCTCAGCCTTTTTGTAAAGTGTTCTTCCAATCACGGAGAGCCATGGATTTGTAATGACAGCGATAAAAACAATAATAAAAAACCCCACCCTGAAAAGCAAAACCCAGGCCATTACCTATTATAACAAATTGAATTGGATATTCCTTACCTGAAATTTCATGAGCAATTAGCAAACAGAATTATCCACAAATGCATGTATGCCCTATTATCCTCGTAGCGACTTCAGCAGCCACGACGTTACAAGCTCGCAGTTTGCTATCTAGCAGCTCTAGCCGCCTCCAAACCACAGCTTTTTCTTCTTTCTTTTTTTCAACATGAAGTTCATGGCAGCCAGTGTTCTACCACCTGCACACTGGGGGAGGAAAAAAACAAGGGGGAGAGGATCAATATGTACAGTATGTTTATATTCAGCAAGAGCGTGTTGCAGAGTGGGGAGCTGTGATGTGTGTGTTTGCATTGTCTGTGAAAGGATCCTTAAGTGGCACTGCAGCTGGAAAAATAATGGAAGATCAGGGGACTGTCTTCAGTGACAAACTTTTATCTGGTAAGTTACAATTATATCGTAGGAAATGATACCTTAGACCGCAACTAATTTGTGAATCCCAGGAAAGGCAGATCACTGATTCTTCATCAGGGCTGCAGAACCCGATCTATAAAAATTTGGGCCCCAGCAGGAGGTTGTGTGTAAGTGTGATTTACATTTCAATTCTTAGTCCACCACAACCTTTACATTTTCCTGCAGCACTATCACAAAGGAAATTTTTGTTCTCAGTGTGCTCAAGATACATATTAAAAAATAAAAAATCCTGGTACAATGGAAGTCAGTTGTTAATGGGAAAGAATGTGGCATTTATGCTCAAATTGTTTCACAAAACACCATTACATCAGAGTCTTTCATCATTTTACGGGGGACCTAGTCCCCCGACACCATCTTCAGGGACTTCATGTGGTGCTTGCCACTATCATTCCACTTGCACAGACACCCCAGCCCTTTCAATTTTTATCTGCTCAGAACCCAGAATATGTTACATTATTTAGTTTTTGTAAGAAGCTTTTCTGTATGAAGAATTCACAACAAATAAAAGCCATTTCCCT
Source organism: Falco biarmicus (assembly GCF_023638135.1). Classification (NCBI taxonomy): domain Eukaryota; kingdom Metazoa; phylum Chordata; class Aves; order Falconiformes; family Falconidae; genus Falco; species Falco biarmicus. The sequence continues at coordinate 30,201,138 of NC_079299.1, forward strand.
GAAAAAATGAGCTTGTGAGTGACGGTTAAGGGAATTTCGGGCAGACTCCCTTTACAGGAGGGGCAGCAGCTCTGCCATCCTTCCCGCTGACTGATGGCACAGGTCCAACTGATCCTACATGTAGCAGCCACCAGCACTGGCAACAATGGCACAAGGCTCACATATTTCTCCAAAAATCTTGATGGGTCAGACTACAAACCCTGTATATGTGCTGGAGATGAATTATTCACAGTAACAGGAGGGCTTCCCTGTGCCACCACTGAATCAGGGAGACAAGTTTGCAGAAAGGGGAAAAAAAACTACTCCTGACTCCTTTAGCCAAGGAAATGTTCCACGTCAAAAGCTCACAGCCTCTTAACCCAGTGTCAACAAAGACAGGTCTTCATGCCCTTCCTGTGTGTTTGTGAAGCCAACTGAGCCAAACTCTTTGAGAGGAAGCCAACGTGCAGAGCCGTCCACAGGCCATAGAAGATGATTATTAATGTGCTGGCAGAGCTCAGATGCCTCTCCTTGCCGCATATGGAGCCAGGTTTTGTCCTAAAGAGCTACATATGACCATGAATTCAAATTTACATTTATTTTGGCAGTTTGATACCTGTTTTCCTATGCACAGAATTTTATTGCCACTTATTCAGATATGGCTGAACTCAGCAACCCTTTCCGGTGACACGTTCCCCAGCTGATTGAATTTCCAGGCTCCAAAACTCAAAGCCCGAGTAAAGGGTGCAGGAGTTTGTCTACCACCAACAGGAGAACACCAAACATGTCCAAATGCGCTTCCAAGTTTCTTTCTGCTTTTGCTGTTACTGGGGTTGATAGGAGCTTCCTATTGACTTCAGCAGATACAGGCTTAATGAAGGACATTTTTTCTACCTATCTCATAAAGGCACTTTCCTTCCCTCACTCTAATTTGCCATGTTGGGACCCAGCGATTTGTTTTATTGCATAGTGATGCATGCTGGCATTTGCAAGACTGCAGCACTTTCACCGTGAACTTTCATACAAGCTGCTCCCCTATGACAAATGGAAAGCAAATCTCCACACTGAAGGTTACGGCTCTTCTTGAAATGCTCTGACTAAAGTGTGTTGTTCCATAAGGAAGACGCCAAGCTTTGGAGAAGTTACCCCCATATTTGAGTACCTGTTTGGGGGGGTGGGGACGGGGGACAGGGGATGGGACGGAACACGGACTGGGGCTGATTCTACAATATAACAAGACACTGACTCTCTGAGGCTTCTGACCTGGGACACCCCAAACAATCACTTGCTTTTCGAAATGTTTGTTTTCACTCCACTGAGTGTCTGAGTGCCCAACCAGAGTACTTCAGACTGAAAAAGAAGTCTGGTCCTGAACTTCCTGCTAAAAATAAAAACCTTTATACAAATGAAGGATAAATAACTTTTCTTTTATTTAAGGACACTTCCTTGTTAAGAGCGCAGAAAGCAGTCAGAAGTACAGATCTTACCAACTGCTCTTCAACTTAACATCTCTGGCATTCAAAACATACAACTTCTGTGTTTGTACTACATTTCCCTAACAGCTTATATCGAGGCCAAACAGACAGCATTCTGCAAAGGTCTTCTAAAATAAGCTGATTTAAAAGAGCAAGGTCAATGCCCAACATATGTCAGATTCTGTGAGTAGAAATCAAAGAGTTAGGAGCAAATGGAGTATGTCAGAACTCAGTGGTTTTCCATGCCAGGCTCCTTCACCAAGTTCACGTTTCTGCTGCCAAAAACAGTAACAATCCCATCATATGAGCTTCAGCTTTGGAAAAATGTCTACAGAAAACCTCAGTGTCTGTACGTAGGCTACTTAGCTCGATATATGAGACTAACACATAGATAAATGTGTTTATCTGGACTTGCTGTTTATTGTCTCTACAACTATATTTTTCTTTTAATGGGACACATGCTGACTCCATGCCTTAGCCCTAGGCTCTATTAAAATCAGATTAAAAGCATTAGTAATGTAGTTAATTTAGTTTATAATATGCCTATCAAGAAAAAAGAGAACATCAAAATAGAAAATTTTATATATATAAAGGATTTAAGATTTTTTTTTAAAATATTCTGCTCCATTTTTTATTTTGGAAAAAAAAGGGCATTTTTAAAAAAATAGAAAAGGAAAACTTTTTCCTCTGTTCAGGTAAAGTAACTCTGTCTGGTCTTTTAAAACATGTCTTGCAGAATGATATTTGTGATTTCAATTAAAATATGCTATTGTCACTTTAGCCTCCCTCTTTGGTATTTTAAATTGATCCTAATGGCTTTGCCTTAAGTGATTTGCGTCCCATAGTGAATCCCTGTCACTTACAGCACCTCCCACTATTGCCCTCCCGAATAATCACTACCAGATAATCACTTCTTCCCCCTTCTTCCAACGTTATTGCTCGCTTCCCCTCTGACTCTGCATGCTCGTGCAGTCTGCAAAGTATTTGCTCTTTAACATCTTTAACATATGGCTTGTTGCTCTGGCACACAACAGTCAGGGATTTTAAAGCAGGATAAAAGCTGCATGAAAAAGGCCAAACCAATGGCTCTACAGGTAGGCTTGTATCTCTGCATGGCCTGTTTTTCCAGGCGGCAAACCGGAGAGTGAGGAAAGGAAAAGCAAGAGAGGAGTGGGCACCATACTCGTAGTTTAGGGGCTGGCAGGTGCTTGTGCAGCCCAGGTCCACTTGCTGCTTTCTAACAGCCCTGTGAGACGGAGACCGTCTGAGGTGAACCTGTTTAGGATTGCAAGATTTCCATTGCAGACTTTCCACTGAAAAGATGCCGTCAGCCCCTAAAAGGCTTTGGTTGAAAGCTAAGAGCAGAGCTGCCCTCGGGCCCTGCGTGCTCCTTCAGTGATCCCTCACCCCCCCTGGTACCCACATAAGGACGCACACAGAACCGCAAGCTTTCTCCTTCTGAGAGGAGGATCCTTTCTCCTTTGCCTTTCATGGATCTCATTATTAATTGAAGAATCATTTGGTTTGCATAATTGTCCTCTACCATACGTAATTCCAACCTTTCTCTTTAAATTGGCTTATTAAACTAAATACAGTCTTTTGTTTTTGTGACTCCATCTATCAAAGCTTCTAGATGGACAGTCAGTGCGATGTGAAGGAAAACCCCCAAACTAATAATATTAGGAAGCACCTCTTCATGTACATTTATGAGATCTACCACCAGGTGACTCCATTCTAAAATATCTGTATTTTCATAAAACAAAATGCTTTATTTCCTACACCCTGAACATGATTATGATGCCCCCCTCCATAAGATGTAACACTGAAAAAAACAGTGTTAAATGAACAGCACTCTTACTTAACATATGAACTATTTCTCTTTGAATAGCACATGAAATTGTTTTAGAGACAGGGATTTCCAGAACAGCCTGATCTGTTCCTGTCTAATCAGACCTGATTAATTCAAATCAAACTGCAAACCTCAGTTTTATTTTGCTTTAAAAACTCTAGATCAACAACAAATCAGCAGTATGTAGATATCACAGAGGCAGTTAACACAGAGAGCCTACAGACACAGAGTCTCGTAGAGTCAAATGGATATGATTAAACATTGGGAATCATTTATTAATATTTTATATATTCAAATATATACAGAGCAGGTAGGACCAGTTAGAGGGATACCCTTTCACAGGGGACTTTATTATATTTATGCCTAAGAACAGGAGATCCAGCTCAGGTGTCAAAGGGTGTTTCTTCAAAATATAGAAAAATTATTAACAAATAATAAGGTTATGTGGGAGGGTTTGTAGCACCGAAGTGCACTAAAGCATGCAATGATCTACACAGGTAATCAAAGTGTTCCTGTGATACTGAGCACAGCAGAATAAATAAAATAAGATAAAATAAAATAAAACAATCTTGCAAATGCAAGATTGCAAATGCAAAATAGGTAGCCATACAAGAAGTATTTCAGAGATTTACTGAGTCATTATTTCTGTGGAATGTGTACCCAGAGAGACTCTCAGCCCTGACCAGTTTAATCCACGTCAGACCAGGAAGACACAGGGTCAGGAGGCTGAATGTGGATTTGGGCACTTGGCACAGCTGTTTTCCTTAGGTGCAATACACTTGTCACTAGTGGTGGCACTTTGCATTTGCTGTATGGCAGCATATGTGCTTGCCACATTTGGGACCCATTATATCTCTTTACCCTGCAGCCACTTCCCTTCCCTTCTCGTTAGCTGCATGTCCGTATAATCTTCCATAGTCTTTGGCTACATTGCAATGCCAGTGCTTTGCCTCCTCTGCTTGCTCTACTGACTAGACATACTGCCTGCACTCTTTGCAAGCTTCACAAATTACAACCATCTGTAGATGGGGCAGACTGTTTATATATATTACCAAATTTGTACATATATGCACATGCATATACATACAGACATGTTCTACAAGAAAGCATAGCTACTCCATCATTGAAACACTTACGTGTTCAGAAATACTTTTGCTACCAGGAAGAGCACACACAGAAAAAGAAAAGTTGAAGAATAGCTGAAGAAATCTTTCAAAGCATAGTGTAAGCCCAAACTAAAAGCTAAGGTGAAAAAAGGGAGGGGATGGACTATACGTTCACATTTCAGCCTCTGCAATTTAAATCATAGTTACTGCAATAGCACAGACGAATTAGTATATGTTGATATATTGGCTTGCAAATAAAACAGTATCTGACTGCATGTCCAAAAGAGGTAGTTAAATGTTTCCGCTTGCTTTGTACAGACAGTTGCACAGCCAGGACTGACCGCAGGACTCATTCTTGCTCAGTGTTGGGTCACTGCATACGACAACAACAGTTAAGAAGAAATTTGGTTGATGTCTCATTTTGAGGGGCTGCACTGCCAGCCTCCTAACTTCAAATACACAGTGTTTCTTACCAGGATGCTGGGACACTGGTTCAGAAGAAAAAAGTCCCTGGTCTGGAGAGATGAGCTTGCCCAGGCAAGTTCCCAGCTAAGCGGTGCTCAGGCCCAGCAGAGGCTCTTTCTCGGGCTCCCCAGAGGTGTAGGTGTGCAGCCAACAAAGAACCATTGAGCTTCAGATAAAAGAGCTTTGCACACTCTTAAAGAACATTAAAAATGTAGCAGCCTCTGATTCACAGTTTTGTAAATATAACTATGTTTTTGATGGCCGGTATTCAGATAAGGCCAGACCTCCTTGTCTCCCTCCGAACCAGAGCAACCCAGGGTTTGGGAGCTTCATGCCTGGATGCATAGACGTGAGCCAGTCCGGTGGAGAGGCCCCATGGGAAATGCAGATCCCTATTCAGCTTTTTCTTTCCACAAATATGAGCAAGTTTAAAAACTAAATGATAAACTCATGATAAACCTCCAACCTCCAAACTATAATTAAACTGAGTTCTTAAAAAAACCCAAACTACTACTTAGCTTTGGTCTGTTTCTGTTATCATTAAATTTATAAGTATTTTCTGAAAATCTCATCCCAAGGAAGCAATCACAAAACCCCATTAGGGTTATTTTTACACAATGGTGAGGACACAGAGTTACCTTCCTGAAGTAGCTCCTGTCTAGCTACAGTGACACAGGCAAACCTTGATCTGCATGTGCTATATGCCAGGCCTGCTGTTTTTAAATGCTACTGAAAGGCAGCAGTTGGGAAAATGATGTTACAGCCATGGCCTACACGGGCTGTCATCTCAGGGAGCGCCATTTCTCTCGGCAGCTGCTCTCAGCAGCTGTATCCCTCACCTGACAATTGCCTTGTTCAGCAACAGGTCAGGCCAGCAAAACCCTTCGCTTACTTTCAGCCTCCCCAGGTAACTGGGAGGGAGTGCGAATCACCTCTGGCTTTCTCTGCAGCCCCCATTACATTAATGAATGGCTTTATATAAAAAATTGCTGCTGACAACTAAATCCTTTCATAAGTTGTGATGCTTTTGGACGTGTCCCTCCATTTTCCCACCCTCTCTTACACAGATACAGGGAGAAGGCTTAGGAAGGCAAAAAAATCAGGGGAATTTTGGCCTTTTCTTTGAAGTGACCATTTGTGAAGCACGGGAAATTGGTTTGTTCACTTTGGGATGCACAGTTTTGAGGCAGTTGACTGGAGAGAGAGAGAGAGCATCCGCAGATCAACAAGAGACAGTTTTTCATCGGTACCCTCTAACACAAGTGACATGAAGGAAAAATCATAGCTGGGGCAGGAGAGGTGAGAGACTGGAAAATGCCTGTCCATTTTAATGTAAACAGTTACAATATGCACATACATTTCATGCCATCTCACTGCCCTTATGTCAGGAATGTTAAGGAGGTAAGAGGCCCCTGGCTAAGCACCGAGAAGTCCACAGCTTACAGCAACGCTCCCCAAGTACAGCCTGTGGGCCTGAGAAGCTTTTGTACGCAACATGTAATGGCCTTTTTAATTGTGGTCATCCTTGACAGAGCAGCTGATGGACAGCATTACAGTGGTGACAAGGTACCTGGCAGCCGTGCAGGTCCCACTCGAGGGGGAATTAGGTGACGCTGCTGAGCTTTCCTCCCTGTGCTTTGCACATGCGAAGCATGTTGCGTTCCATCTTCTGAACAGAAAGGTTCTGCATTTTGGGTGAATTTTGTTCAGTAGCCCCCCAGCCATGTCATTAAGGTGCCCTTCAGGAATAAAACTTGGAAACCTCCTTGCTGAGGAGCTTGGAACTAAAGATACAACCTGTAATCTGGGTCGAGGTTTTATCAGCATCAAGATCAGAAGGGAAAAAGCACTTGTATGTGAATGGCCAACTCAACTGCTTGGAGAAAGGAGTTGATTCATGCTGCCAATATTGGCTCTTACACAGATAATAAACTAGACTGGCCTTTTTCCTGACATCACACTTCAATCAAAAACTTTCTCACAAAATGTCACTTTCAAAGTTGCAGCTTTAAAAAAAAAAAAAAAGTCTTTATAAAAAATTCATGGCCACAATGATCTGATAATGCAGCTTTCTGATACCAGCAGATGTTTTGTCTAACATGTTCCCTGAAGCTGTACTCTGTGCCTTCATATCTTTCATTTCCAGTTGCTATCTGCTGACTGTGGGATGTCATGTACGTACCCTATAGCGATGCACAGCAATTCGCATCTAACACCGCCGTGCGTAATGAGCTTCACAAGATGCTTGTCGCAATAACTCCGCACTTCCCCAACCATATGGAACACAACACTCCAAAGCCCACAGACACTTTTTTTTATTACAGTTCAGATCCTTAAAACATAATCTGTGTGATGTCTAGTGAATGTACGTGAAGAGCTGCTGAAAACAAAGTTAACACTTGTTCACATCATCTGTTACAAATGTCCAATTTGGGACAATAAATTTCCTCGGAACCTGTTCTTTTGCTGACTCGTTGCTTTATCTTTTTTCTCTTTCTCTCACGTCGTTTTTTTTATGAACTATGCATATGTATTAAATGGGATTTGTTGTCCCTAGATACCAATTTGCATAAAGTGCAAGCCATCATTGGTTGGAGAGAAGCAAATTACTTCTCCAGCAAGATCACACTTCTTTTTTTTCTTTTTCTTTTTTTTTTTTTTTTAATTTTAACAAACCGCAGGCAGAGGCTGTTAACAGCACTTAGCCAGATATGCAAAGTATCACTTTTCTCAAAAGCAGTTTGATCAATGAGAAAAAAAAAGAAAAGGAAAAAAAAAAAAAAGAAGAAGGGGAAGGTATTATTCAGTTAAGTACAATGCAGAAATGACCCAAGACTGAAGCAGCTAACCCAGCCATTCACCTGTAACTCAAGCTGCCTGATTCTCAGTAAAATACAATTCAAGTATGGCTTAGCACTCAGGACACAAAGCAAAACAGCTCCACTGAGCAGAGCCTCCCAGAATCACCGTCCCTCCTTCCAAGTGTCCTCAGTGTGTTTCCAGAAGTCCCAAGTGTGCTTGTTACTTTTACGTGTTGTTCAGCTCCCTTGCAGAAGCCTTGCCTGCTCATTCACATCCCCACACATTTACTCACGTTGGGCACATTCTGATGGACTGTATAAATACTGGCTTGAAAGAGCTTTACAAGTGCAGGGAGGCCCTCCTCTGCCCTCCCCTGATTTTACTGGCTCCCTGGCACCAGAGGTGCTCTGCAGGATGGCAGCTGCCATCCTAGCAGGCTTTGGACAATTACAGTCTCCCTTTTTTCCTTATGTTCCTCATTGCGCACACCTGTGACATGTTGGCAAGAGCCTCGGCTATAACAATATGACAGATTCCCAGATTCAGAGCTAGCCCTGTATGAGCCCTCTACATCCGAAAGGAGGAAAGACAGAGGAGGGAAAAATTACAGTGAGGGGATTTTAGAAATACTTCAAGAAACAGATTATGAAGCAAACGTGTGATGCACAGGATGATGTACAAACTCACCAGCCCACTACTAAAAGGATTTGCAAGCCATGAGCCAGGCTCAGTTGAAGTATGGGATATTAAATTCACTAAAGGGAACAAATTAACAAGGACAGTGAGCTGCAAAATTTCCAACTAAGTCTGAACTTCTTAAGAATTTAGTGCTGGGGCATTGCTTGGGGTGCTGGGGAGAAGAGGTCCTCCCTAAACATAATATTTTATTCTGTTGAGCTCTCTGAAAATGACTGCAGGATCTGTCTCTCACTAAATGTTTACTCAGAAGTTAATCCCAAATCCATGAATATCGTGTGCTTGGATTATTTTACCTCTGAATTTAATGGACAGATGATACTCTCTTAAGAATGGTTTCTAAGATCACACAGAACATCAGTAACTCTTTGCAGACATAGGGCAGTTTTGCCACGGTGATGACTAGATGCTGAGGTGCCTTTCAGGGAGTTGTGCATGCCAGAAGAACAAGCTAGGACCCAGCGTGTGTAAATTCTCAAGAGACAGTCTGTATTTCCTTGTTACCTTCAGCATCTATCCAAAGATACACAAATACCCACAGATTTTATACTGTGTGATGATTTGAAAGTGGAAAAAATAGTTTCCGTCTGCAGAAATATTGGCAACTTCTTGCAGCTTTTGCAAAAAGGCAAAAATTTCACACATCTCTTATTAACGTATGCTGCTTTGTTTCCGTATTTATATTTGTCACATTTAAAAGGAATAAAATAGAATTTAAAAGAAGATCCTCACTCCCAAATGATCACAACAGCACAAAGAAGTCATGCAAAGATTATAACAAAAACTCACAAGAGGGAATTAAGCACCAGCTTTGAAAATGGGGCTTTTTGGTAACCAAGGGGACTGTCACTGTTAACCAACAAAATCACCATAGGACCATGTGAAATCACGTTTGGGACACTTACCCTCCAATGGAGAAGAGCACATGGACCTTGTCGCTCCGCTCTAAATTTGCTGTCTTAAAAGGCAGGAAGGATCAACAACTTTCTCTCTCAGGCTTCTCTTGCTTGAAAACCCTGGCACACTCAACTGGCAGTTCAAAAAGGCAGCGGCTAGGTGCCTCCGTACAGGTGCACCTGCTGCCCGATTCCTCTGGAGACAGGCGTAGCCGAAGAACTATATTGCTAAAGCTTAGCCGAACGCAGCGTACGAGACCCAACTGTACGGCAGGCACTAGATAACATGCAATCATGGCCTCCTACTGCAGCAAATTCTACATAAACCCAGGCCTTTGAAAGAATTAGTAAAAAAAACAAAACATGTTTTTCTCATTCCTTATCTGTACCTACTCCATTTTACCTAAGGCTTGCTATTAGCTCAGCTGGTGATGTCACTTACTTCACTGGAACCTGTTATCATGAAAGATTTCTCACAGGATTTTCTATTTTGTTGGCTTTGCGCTTTGTGCACTGTTGTATTTCATTCCGTTAGATAAAGGGTTAAGTAAATCACGTTCTACCCATATAGACTAAGTTATACTCCCTGTGGGTTGCTGGCTTCCTATTGGCTAGAACGATGACCTTGGAAACAGACAAAAATGATGCATTGTTGCAATAAATATTATAGCTTGCACCTGTTTCTAATTAAGTCTGCCAAACAATTTCAGAGATACTGAAGAGAGAAATGTGTTGGCTTTTAATCGGGTGTTCTTTGCTGTTTGATCTGGATTGTTAAGCCCCCCACATGACCTCGCCTTCTTGGCTCTTGTTTTTGTTTTGCTTTCTGGACTTTTAGAAAGCGCTAGCTTGAAAGAAGTCTTCTCAAAGAGGAACATCTCTGCTTAAAATCACTTATAACTAAACCCCTGAAAACTGATGGATTACACTAAGGCTCGAAGTAGTTTATAGCAGGATGCCTCAGAAATCTCCAGTATGGTTTCTCGGTTTCATACGTCTGTTGTGGTCTCCTTTTCCTTCATCTCCTCCTCTTCCGCCTCCTTCTCTCTTCTCTCTCTTCAGAGCTTAAAACCAGCTCCATCTATTAGCAGGCAGGATCAGGCTGACCAGGAAGCTGGGTTGGTTTTTTTTGCAACGGGACTTCAACATGCCAGGGAAATAGCTCAGGGAAGATTTTCCTGCTAAATTCACCAAAGATATGCAAATGGAGCAGTGGCCACCTTCATATTTCACAGTTAACGATATCTTGGGAAAATTCTGGCAGCTGGTGCCTATCAGAGCAGTTGCTTTAGGGCAGGTATAGATCGAGGAAGAGAACACTGAAGGCTTCACAGACAGGTTGTGGTTTGCAGTTCAGCATCATGCTTTTGACTCACTATATTGTTTCTCAAGTTCATCTCCCACTGAAAGTGCTTCTTGGTGAAGCGAGCGTTTTGTTACTTGGACATCTACCTATCCAAGCTACGCACACTTTGCATAGATTTAACACCTGCTCTGTGATCTAGCTCTGTGGACAAATGCAAACATACGTGGCAAATGTTGACAATGACAATGTTTTCCTCAACACAAGCGGTAAAGAAATAAGGATTTACTATTATCTCCGTTTTCTAAATGGGGACTGGAACCACAGCTCAGCCAACACTTCTGGCTGTCAATGATAGAAACAGTCCTGTCCCTTCAGCCCCTATGGGGTCCCTTTTCTCACGCTGGGATAAGCATTTGTGCATCTGTAGTTTGGAACTGACTGAGGAACTTACCCACCTGAAAACTAATCCAGAGAGAAAGAAAAAGAGTTTTTATTTCAGCCAGATCAACTTCCTGATTTTGGTTTGCACGCAGCCTGGCAGGACAGGACTGAACAACTACGACAGAGAGAGTACAAGGCAATATTTTGGGATGGAATTGCATGAAATTGCTGAAGAAACAAGTAGTGGCATCAAGAAGACAATGAGGGTCTCCAGAATACACAGATGCCTTTCTCTGTTGTTAGTGTAATCAACCTCACAATCTAGCAAAGATTTGCTAGTTGTGCACCAATCCTCTGAGCCATCCAAAGTTTCTCATGTGTGGGCAATGCATCTCAGAAGTACCATGACTGGTGGAATTAAATGAGCCTCTGCTCAGTCAAAAATTAATTATTTGGGGGTGGAGATTGCAAGGGGATTATTTCAGTAGCCATACTAATGAAGGCAGTATCAGACAGGTTAAAAATAAGCCTAAACACCAAGAAGATACGGTAAGAGAAGGGAGCAGCTTACCCTGCGCAGTGTGATGAAGCCCTGCATCAGTATTATGGCAAGAGTTTTGCTCAGGAGAAGAGACAGAACTACAGAGATATTTTGCAGGGTTAGCACATCTTCCTCTGTCTGATACGCTCTCTCTTTGCCACCTTTCCCTCGATGGCAGGTAATAAAATGCCTGCTGGTACCCCCCCCCCCATGACTGGAGGTACCCAGAGTGGTTCAGCCCATCGTGAGTGCTGTGCCAATCATTTAACAATTCCCACAGCTGCCTTTGTGCGAAGCCTCTCTCTTAAGCCTCTGGTTTAAGAATTTAGAGTAATCATGTAAAAATGATACCCCTGTGCTCTATGATCCGCTGAATCTCACTAATGCCGGATCCCAGAAGAGGGCTTATTAATGAAAAGATGCAATGCCTCTCTCTCTGCTCATGTTTCACATGAATATCTCTCATGGATTCGGCAGTAAACCTTACTGCTGATAAAGTAAGTATAATGAACCTCTGTGCTCCACGAGAATGAAATCTCGGACTGATGAAGTAGTTACCTGCTCTACTTTCCAGCACAATGGCAGGCTTGAGAGGTACGAGAAGTACTCGGCTGCTATGGGAATAGCGGTGCAGTATTGCAACCTCCTAAATCTTGGGTCTGATTTGCTAGCGATGCCTTTGGCTGTGTGAAAAGATCAAGAGTTTGGAAGGGAGCAGTTTGTAATTAGCTGAGAGAAATGAAATTATGTTTTATTGTAAATCACTGAGTCAACGGAAGAAAGAAGGTTTTTAAAGGGACAGCAACACCTTGAGGCTACTCTGTGGCCTTTCAACATTACACAGTAGTCAAAACCCCCGTCAGCTCTTGCCAGTTGGCTAGCTTTTGAGAAAGGACGAGCACCAAGCATTCTGCAAACAGCAGGATCCTGCTGCTTCCAGCCCCTGGCATCTAACCCATTTTCCAGAAGGCACTGAAAATACTTTCAAGTACTGCCTCTGTCCTGAAGCTCCTTTGCTAATGGCAGCAGACTTTGCCATCCAAATTTTCAAATTGTTATAAATCCTTTCGCTGTAGCTGTTTGAAAGCAAGCAAGCAAGCAAGCAAAGAAACAAACAAGAAAAACCCCACAGACTAACAAGAAGAAAGGCTGATTCCATGTTTATCCATGGCAAAAGAATTCAACTACCCAGAAAGCACCATGATGCTGCAAAAAGGAATAGGTAAAATATTGTAGGCAGCCGTGCAATCAGTCTCTGTATTTATCTGAGGCCCTCTGTGATTTATGTTTTCCATTAAAAGGAACACATGCCTCACGAATTATCCCTAATCTGAGCATCGGTAGGATGGTATAGGACAAGCAACAAAAGTCTGGAAGGCGTCACTCTGGAATATCCTGAAATGATCACAGAGACTAGCTTTACGTCCAACAACCAGACTATATCAGCTCATTGCACCTCTGCTACCTGGATCATGACTTATCTTTACAGAGCCAGCCCCATGTAACCAAATCCAAACTTCTCAAACCTCTGTGAGGCACACATCTGAATATGGAAAATTATCGCAGAGATCACAATGCTGAAGAGTGGTTATAATCCCATCTCAAACACTGGTTATTATCCTCTGCAGGTTTATTCAATGATTTAAACAACCCATGAAATTGTCAGCATCATCCCTCACTTCAAGGGGATTCTCTGGTTAGAGGGAATTCAAACACCCTGAAACTCAGTGGAACCTTAAAACCGGGACCACATTTCATATTAGCAGCTTGGGTATAACTCCTGTTATGATTAATACCTAAATGCCCCATATGTTGTCTTTAGAGAGGAAGGAAGTCACATCACCTTTATGTGTGTGCATTCTTCCCTTTGCTTTTACATTTCTTCAACACACAAAATGTACTTAACACACTGCTTATTGAATGAAGGATTAGTATTATTTTCCTTCCTCCAGTGAACTTTGTTTCACTTCATCCTGCATATATTTTGCTAGGCTGTGTTTTCCTGCCAGTACACCACTGTTCAGCAAACTACTGTACGTAAGGCCAGCCAGCTAATACAGTGATACCCTTTTAGTCACAAGGAGTGTTTCTGTAATCATGGTTGTGCTTCTGGTATGAATGACAGCTTACACCAAGAAGCACAAAATGCACTTCCAGAAGCTTTGCCGAGCTGGGACAGAAATAAAGCAGCTTCAAACTGCCAAGGCATTTGAAACATCCAGGGGAAGACACATTTTGAAATATAGCCTGCTATCTAGCTACTCTGCTAGCATAAATGTTGACCAGGCACTGTGAAGGGAGCTACTGCCCCATCCTCCTTTTATTGTGCTGCCGCATCTCATGTTGAGCTAGACTGGGAGCACTTGTAAAAGCACCCTGCTTTGCATCCTGTTAAAAATTAGTATAAAACAAACAGCTAACAAATTTGCAATGGCTCTTTATAAGGTTTACAGTCTCATTTTTTTGTTACTAAGATTGGTATGCTGCCCAGTAGAAAAGCAAGTAGAACAGAAGGGTATACAATCCATGATGCTCTTGGAAGACCAGTTGGAAGTTCCTGTTCACATCACTGCAGCAATGCAGACCTGTCTGGTGGAACTATTTTCTTTTTCTTGTGGAATTATACATTAAGTCCTGCTAGGTAGTTACTCTCTTTGTTTCTGAGAGCCAAGCTAGTTGCAAGATCATGCTATGCCATGCTTACAACCTCACACTAAAAAGGAGAAGATTACAAAGGGGGCAAAATACCCTAGAGGGTTCCCCTTTATCAGAACCTTCCCTGACAGTTTGCCTTCTCATTTCCTGAGCTCTTGTCTGATTATTAGTGTACTGACAGAATAAAAATAACCTCATATTCCTACATGAATCATAAATAAAACCCTTTTATTTCATCAAAGAGGTTGGCAGGTTTATAGTCCTTTGCAATGCATGCACGATGTGAATGACATACCTTTAATTTTGCTGACAAGCTTGTCGGGGTCCTAATGAAAAAGAGTGAAAAGTGGGTGACTTCTCTAAAGGTTTAGCAGTTGCTTTTTGGTGAGGATATATATTTCACCTTGCCACTGTAATCAAGGAGCCAACTGATCTTGGTAATGAACTCTTCAATTACAGTCCACTTCTAACTCTTCGAGAATGCCTAGGCAACAATACCACAGTGATTATTGCTGATATTACAGATTAAAGCAACCTGGGGAGAAAAGGAGGGGAAAAAGAAAAGAGAAAACCTGAGCAGTGTCCTTGCTAGAGCTTCAGGTACCAGGGTGCATCAGCAATGAACCAAAAAGAGTGATCAAATTCCAGATTTCGGAGAGCTAGATTTTATATTGCTGTTGTACACCAGACAATAATAAAATCACTATTCTCACCTGTATTTTGACATTATGTATTCCTTCCCATTTGTTCAACTAGCCCATTTGCTTTTAGAAACCAACATCAAGTATAGTAGAGGTTATCTTGGGAGAGCCTCATAAAAAAGAAGAGGATAGTGCAAAGTATTTCTTTTGGTGTCTCTGGCAATCAAGTTTTCTGATATAGGTTGCACAAAGAAAGAACAGTCCAGGAACACAGAAAATAGATGCAGTACAATCAGAAAATCTTTCCTATTTCCCGTCCCTCATAAAGTGACGTTTAACTGTTCACAAAGAGGGAGGCAAACAGTAAAATATTTATTTTTAGCAGTGAAGGAGGTGCTTTCCCCTTCTTCAACACATCCTTTCTTATTTGTGCTTTCCTTTTACCGTCACCTATTTTGCTCGGTAAAAGTCAAGAAGAACACTAGCCCCTAAGTTTGCTTTCTGACCACAAACAAATCATCAAAGCCACAAGTCTTTACCCTTTCATAAAAGAAGTCCTGCTTTTTCGGAAATGGCCCAGGCAGGTCTTCACCTAATAATCTGGGAAGAAATTAAGGGAATAGGGCAGCTTTATTTGATATCTTGGAGCTTATGCTTTGTTTTGCTAGTGATTCCTGTCTTCAGCAAAAGCTTGTAAGAGAAAGTTTGGGATTTGGCATGTTACCCCTGCCTGACTGCTGTTCTTTTCTATTTCTTGGGGTTTTTTGTTTTGCTGGTGGGTTTAGAGGTGGGACTGCAGAGAGAAAAAATGAGAGACACATAACTAACGTCATCTGACCAGAGAAAGAACCAAGGGTTGCGTGCACAGCATTGTGTGTACATGGGGAGGTGGGGCAGAAAAAGAGAAAAAAATCATGGACAGTGAATTCCAGATCGCTATCTTGTCAGGGTTTTACAAGATTCCAGAGCTGCACTTTTAATTTTCATTACTTTCCATTTTCCTTTGATATGTTCAGAAGCAGTATCTAATTTTATTAGGAGCTTTTCATCAAACATGGATATCTTCCTTCCTCAAGGGATTCCCTAGCCACAAAAACATCAGGTTCTGTGAAACATTAGCTAATCCCAGTTAGAGTTACTTGACCCTATCAAGCTAAGAAATAAATTTTACTCTTCATGAGAGTCCTACTGTTTACAGTCCAGACAGAATTCTTAGATCTCAAACTTTTCAGAGGAAAAACATTTTTCATAATGCCAGAAAAAATGGCCTTAAAGACCTAGGCCATACAAACCTGAAACTGTTTCTTGTTTAAAATTAAATATGTTGACAGACTTCCTTTTGACTGTGGCTGACACCAATGCCTGATTTTCTTGGCATAAAATCCAAATGGGTAACAGCAGAAGCCATTACTGGCAACATCCAGTCCTGTACTCCACACATCACTACTTCTTGCCCTCGATCTTCCTGCATGTGGCTGCACACAGAGGGAAACTGCCACGAATCAAAGCACTTCTCCCTGTTCAGTGCAGACAACACACACTTCAACAAGAGGCTCAAAGTTTGGTGAACCTCGTACAGCAAGTGTTTGTGTGGTGCATGACCACACAAGCCACTGCGGCACGGCCAGGTGAGCAACGCAGGCACAGGCAAGCTGGAAGCTGCTGCTAGCAGCCAGTAACTTGGCACATGGGAAATGCAGAACATTTGGGGTTACATTCAGAGCTGGTAGAGAGCAAAGCACACACTCCAAACCCAAAGGGCCAGAATCTTTCTGAAGCTGTTTTGCTCCACTCTAACACATTTAACAGCTAGGATCATGCCAGGCATATTAGCTAAGTACATTAAAAGTACACTGTCACACCATGTTTTTAAACATAGCATAGCTTATTTTATGAAATGGAATGTGTTTTGTACTTAGAGCCTTGCTCAATCAGCACAGCCCCAGTGCTCTGGAAAACAGGGGATCAGGCACTCTGGCTGTAGTGGTGTTACTTGTTCAGCTGTTTGCAATGAAAAGTCTTGCTAGAAAAGGTTAAGAAAAGACTCATCTATTCCAAAATTATCGGTTTGTTATCACTATTAATAATACTTTATAGTACTTAACATGCTACTTTTCATCTTCAAAGCACTTTGCAAATATTAATTAATCCTCACAATCTGCCTGTGGGATAAGCAAATGCTGTTGCTCCCAGAAGTTGAGTCACAGGGTTAACTGACTTGCCCAAGTCTAGAGGGTCAGGATCAGCCTCCGCACGTCCTGCTCTGATGCTCAAAACACTTAAACACAGTGTTCCCCCTTCTCTTAGATGGGACGGTGGATGTGTGCCACTTTTATACGAGAGATATTTTCTTAAAGCACTGTCTCCAGCTACTAACTGCAACTTCAGCTGCTTGAACAAGGCTGCATTTTTCTCCCTTCCCATGTATTTCTGCATTGATGCAAGACATGGACAATTATCACCTGATAGTTAAAGGATTAGGTTCATGGAGGAGCTTCTAATTTCTAAAACTACTCCTCAAACTCTGCTTTGCAGTGGAGAATCATGTATGTGTGCACAGAAGTGATCAGAGAGCCACAGCTTAAAGAAGAAACAGACTTTAAAGACTTAACAGGCCACCGTCACTTAGAGACATCAGTAAGCCGAAGTGTCTGACTGAAGGCAGCCTGCCTGTGTGGACTGATTAGCCCTAATGTAGTTTTTTTCACTTATGGATTTGGGTCTGGTTTGTTTTCAAACAACTTGCAATACTTTAAGTGCTAACAAGCTAATGAAGGTTTAGGGGAAAGAAGGACAGGCCCACTACGTGTTTTTTATTTGTCCATGCTTCTTTGAGTTGGTAAATCACACTGCATTGCTTTATTGAGTGTCCCTTTAGGAGTATATTGGAAAAAATTCTATCTGCCACAATTAATACAGTGCCTAGTGGATCATGCGGCACAACCCTGGCATCGAAACTCAGCATTCTCTGGGAGTCCTTTGGTCCCACACTGGATGCCAGAAAGGATAGTAGCTGTGACATGTGATACAGCTGCTGATAAATGATGGTGATAATGCAGAACAAAAAGGCTAATGAGTTCTCTCCAACACCACACTACTTTCATGAAATGAATGTGATGATGACCCTGTTTTGCTACTTTTTTTTTTTTTTTTTCTACTGAGTTACTTATCCCTTTACCTGCATGTTAGTTTTATCTTCTCTTTACAATGCTATGGCAAGACAGCCAAAATTAATGTCAGCATCTCCCTTCACTTTCAAACTATAAAAGAGCCTTTGAAGGTAGAGTAAACCAAAGAAGCCAGTAACTAATTATAAGCCATTGTACTGGACTTCGAGGAACAATGAATAGAAGCTATTCCCCAGGCGCTTACCAGAGTGCTTTGCAGAGACAGTGGTGTCTTTGTGGGAGAGGGAGATCCCTTCAGTGGACCAGAGAGAGAAGAAATGGAATTGTTAATGTATGTAAGAGGCAGGAGGATTTCTATGGTACTATTTCATCGCAGAGGCAGAAGGTAGCAGAGCCAATCATGAAAAGCGTAAAGGTGTGAAGGCACAAAGATGGAGAGTTGATTAAAAGCACCGTGGGGAGCATGAGCGAACAAACCAATGGTAATGATGGAATTATGCTTGAGTGGAACGCAATAGTCTACGGCATCCTGGCGACTTGGCACTGGGGATTAAACATTACAAGGAGCGGAGCCGAGCCCTTGTCCAGCCTGTTGGTACTCAGAGATGCGCTGATTGATGGGATGGGTTACATTACAAAACAGGCTGAGGTAAGACCACACTCAACATAAGCACGTCTGCACCCCAGCGAGATGTGACAACTGAATATTGCCCAACCAGGAGCCGGGGTGGAGAAGAGTGGTATCGAGAGAGATGCCAGTCATGGCTGTCATGCCTGGGGCAGCAGGACAGGGCTCCATCTGGGGAAGCAGAAGCACGAAAGAAGAAAAGGTAAAAGATGAGAGATGGGGCCCTGAGGGTCCTTGGTGAGGTCAGAGGTAGCACCTGTCAGGGAGGCAGGGAAGTGGAGCTGTGGAGGCTCACAGCAGTGGGGGAGAGATGAGCCGTGGCTGTGTGGGGCAGCGAGGCAGGGGCTTGGAGGCACAGGCCACAACAGAGGGAGCACAGATCAGAGCTGGCTATGAAGGCACTGAGAGAAAGGCCTGGAGCAGCCTGGAGGGAGGGAAGAGACAACTGGAGCAGCCGGCAAGATCAATGCAGGGCTGGCTCTAGCTGGGTCAGCAGTGGCTTAGGGCTGCCAGCGCTCACCAGCGCCTGCTAGGCTTGCCCTGTGCCTACAGCCATCGCCACATTAAGCACGTTTGTGTCAAAAGTACAGCAAAAGCTGCCTTAATAGCAATACCTCTATGAGCAGTCTTGCACAAATACAGCTTTAGCTCCCTTCTCCTTTACTATCTTAGGGATTCCTTTGCTGGTACGAGGCATACATCTTTATGTACATATATATCTCTCTCTATCCCAGATGCCCCTATCGCTATGGCACCAGGATCACAAATCTTACCTGGTTTTGTGGTTAGTGACCTCAGGAGGAGGGGCCTGGGGCCATTTTGCCTGCCCCAAGTTGGTCATACAGTGTTGCCACAAGAGTAATTGCGATGGATGGAAGGAGGAGTAAATAGATACTGCCTGTCAGGATAGACAGGGAGTGCTGCGGTCTATCCATAATGGATAAAATCATGACTATGACAGTGCCATACATAATACTAAGCAACGTGGAGATTTTCTCTCCGATGGCATTAGCCACGTTGCCCCACAGCCAACAGTAAAGGTAGCACTGCCCATACCAGGAATGCAAGGGGACAGTTTGACCTGAGGCCTTGCCTGACAGGCAGTCCTCCCACCCCGCAGTGCCAGAGCCAGACCTTTAGCAAACACAACAAGGCCATACCTGGCGTTTGGGCACGAACTCATAGTGAAATAATTGAAAGCTAAACATTTTCAAAATCAAACATTCGCTGAGTGGTGAAACAGACTACTGCAGCCAGAGGGAAGCTGTTCCTAGGTGGCCTCATCAGTTCAGATCCTACATGCAGCTGGGACCACTGGTGTGGCCCCAGTTGAGGGACCTTCAGCTTGCTAGAGTTCACTTGTGCTCTTGGCAGTCAGGCCAGCTGGGTAGGAGAGAGCAAATTTCTGTCATCCAGAGCCCTGATCTGGATAAAGATTCACAAGCAGAAAATGCACAGAATCTTTCTGAATGCTCTTAATGAAGATGACTTATACATGACAGTTAAAAATATACCGTATGTTAGCTTCCCACTGACAGATATGTATCTTTCGTACAGAGTCAAGCCTGAGCACAAACTAATAAACCACTCATTGAGAGAGGAGCTCAATACTGGAAAGCAAAAATCTGATGTTTAGGCACATCTTTGCTCTTTCCTAGCAGTAGTGGGTGAAATGTCTGAAAGTATAAGGCTCAGAACTGGGCTTGAGCATGTGTCCCTGGATGGGCCCATTCTCCAGATAGGGTCTTTTCACTCTTGAAAGCAGCAGGCACCAGAAACTGGAGAGGTAGATCAAGACACGGCACAAATATTAAATGTAAATACGACACATTCCAGTACAGACCCTTCACTGAAACAAGCCCTAGAGCAAAGCTATCTCTTCCTGTTGATGACAATGCAAAGGACTTCAGCATAATAGTATTTACTCAGTTAAATGAGATCTGTGATGCACTTCAGCCTTAGAAACAAAACCTGAACTATCTAAGTGTACCATTTTCAAACCTGAGGATTTATTTGCATGTGGCTGTTGACATCAGTGGGAGTCACTGCTGCAACCAAACGGACTGCTTTTGAAAGCCTGCTCAACAGGTGAAAAGGCTGTGTTACATGTAATGGGGAATGACAACTTTTGCTTTAAGCTCAAGCAGAACCCAAAGCGAGGAAGTACAGACTTAGTTTAGATACTAATAAAAGTACAAATATATTTTAACTTTGCAGGTGTCAACTTTCCAGAGTCAAACTAGCCCTAGAAATGCAGGGGCAATTTGATTGGCCTTCTTGCCCAGTCAAAAACTGTACATTAAAGACGCCCCTATGAAATTCCATGAGGTTTACAGCTTAGCAGTATCTAGGACTCAGAAGTTGATCTTCACACCCATTTGGCCACTGCTCAATTCAGTTGCCTTGTACAAGTCACTTCACCATCTTTTACCTCACTTCCCTTCAGTAAATTGGGAATAAATATGTTCATCCTCTTGGAGATCACTGGATAAGAATTAAGTACTATTATTAGGTACATTCATACTAAATGGGTGATGCTAATGTGGTAAATAACATGTCTCTTCTAGTACAGAGCATTTTTTTGGACACAAGGGTGCTGGGAAGTTTTAATAACCACCTTGGCTTTTGCCTTCATACCGGTGAGAGTCACCCACTCGCTTAAAAGGCCTTTTGCTATTTATTTTTTAAAATATATGATTGAGCCTTTCAGCCTAGTCTTCTTAAGCATTTCAACACAGAAACAGAGTACGCACTTTTAATAAAGCTCATATGGTCATGTTTGTTCCAACCTGAGCTCCCCCCAATCTGAGTACCTAATCTTTCCCAGGATGAAGTTTTCTTTAAAAATATGACATGGCAATCCTCTTTCTAACAAAGACTACACGACTGTCTTAATCTTTGCTCGTGTATGGGAGGCACTTGAAAAAACCTTTTTTTTTGTAGATCTAGCAACTTTAGAGAACAGGAATCAGTAAACAGCAAGCTGATCATTCTGTCTCCATTAACAAGCAGTGAAGGAGTTAATTATCTGCTTCTTTTCACTAATTCTATTGCAGAGCTCAGTTGTGCATATTAAATGTCCAAGTTACCAGATTCAAAGAAAAACTTGATCTCAATTTGGCTACATATTAAAAGTGCCATTCCCTGTTGTCCTACCTAGCACTGTTAATTGCATACATTTAGCCCTCTATTGGAGAGTAATTTAGCTTCAGATTTAGAAGAAACAGCCCTGGCCTTGGTTATTTTGGCATACAAGTCTCCAGTATGACTCTGTTTTCTAAGCAGACATTAATGATTCTAAAACTAATATTCATTGTTTGAAGAGGCATAGCAGCCTTGGCATTTACTTAACCTTTTGTCTCATGTATGAGACTGAGTCAGCCTAAATCCTTTTCTTAATTAATATCTATTCTTTTTTTTTTTTCTGTCCAACATTATTTATTAAACAATTTGCATGCAACAATTAGAATTGAGAGATTAGAAAAAAAGCACTGTATGAGCAAGCTCACGTTGAACAACGACCACCATGAAACTGGTCCTCCAGCTCAAACAAAGCTCTGAGCATGAATGAGACAGGAATAGGGAGTAAGTTAGATCAGGTTAAAAAAAAATAATCAAAACCCAAGTCCCACCGTTCACCTGTTAGCCCTAACATTAAGCTATTCCCTACTAAAATAATCATTCTAGAGGGAAAGAGATAACATACTACGGTAAAAGCATGAAAACCTGGGATCTGACACGCCTAGTGAACGTCAGTGTGGATAGTTATGGTTGTGAATAAAGTTCAATCACTGAACCTGTTTGTTTGTTGCTGTGGTAGACCAAAATTATCATTTCAGACTCCTGTAGCATTTCACAGGACAGCACTGTCTGCTCCATATGAACTGTCTCAGCTGGAGCTCACCTACTTTTCCAGTGTATTTGT
Organism: Falco biarmicus; assembly: GCF_023638135.1. Classification (NCBI taxonomy): domain Eukaryota; kingdom Metazoa; phylum Chordata; class Aves; order Falconiformes; family Falconidae; genus Falco; species Falco biarmicus. The sequence goes on from NC_079299.1 coordinate 30,223,611, forward strand.
TTCTATACACTTTGCACTTTTGTGATCACTACTTCGCGCATACTGCTGAATGTGCAACAGAGGGCCCTTAGGAATGTTCAGATCAACATGGAAAATATCAAGGACACGTTTGGCAATGAAAATAAAAACATTCTGCGGTTGCATTACCAGTTGTATGACATTAAGTAAGAACCAGATTGCAGGTGGCTCGCATATAAATACACATGGAAGTACAGACTCAAGCATCCTCCCTCACGTATTCTTCCAGCCAGTAGTCATGTGTAATCACAGACGCTTTGCTCAGTGGATTGACTGTCTGGAAGACAAGTGACTGAATCACCTTTTATATCTTACCAGGGCTGGATGACAAATCAGACCTACATGAAAAACTATAATGCTCTCCAGACTTTGAAATTATAACATGGATGTGATAATATGAGGAATATCTTACACCCATTAGAAGAACCACAGGAATAAGATTCATTCTAGGCACTGGTATCAATGCCATCCTAAATCTTATACTAGCCAATGATCCTCAATCTCTAATGCTTTTAGGATCTTCCTTCTAAAAGGCTTTAGATCTCTGGGTACCACACAAAGCTCTTGATCCACATCTTTCACATAAGCCTATAGACAGTGAATCCTCCAACCCATAAGACAAGGTCCTAAGGGTCATATGCATGAGTTGCTTCTTTGCAGGCAGAGAAGACATGGTGAAGAAGCAAAGGAGGAGCATTGCTTAGAAACCTTCCTGAGAGCTGATCTGGACCATTGCCACTACCTCAGAGCTGATGCTCCAAAAAGAAACAGTCTAGATCTAGGGATCCAGAAGTGTCATTTTCTTCAGAAGTACCTCACCAATGTGGCGCTACTTTAAATATTATTTCAGGCATATAGTTCAGCAGCTAATTTCAGGGCATGAACTTAGACAGAAGGTTTTAAAATCCAAATGCATGTCTATAAACCCAACATATTAATAAGTTAACAGTTTTCAATAAGACATCAACATTTGCATGCATCTTCCTACTTGTTATGTGCAGTACTACATTTTTTAATGTTTCTTGGATGCTAGCCAGAGAGTCTGAGTCCCTAGTTAGTTCATCTATTACTTTCTTGCCACAATAGATCTGGGTCTTGGCCAAGTACTGGACTCATACTGCATACAAAAACACAGAATTGTCTCCCTTATCTATTGATAAACTTCACTTCCCAGACAAGGGGAGAAAATAACATAAATTAAAATAAATAAGTAAATACATAAAGATGCAGCACTAATTGTAACAGTAGTATTTTTAGCGTCTTTTAACACTATGTGTAATCAAAAGATTTCCTTATGTATTTATACTGCCTTCGTCTCCCAAGAGTCTAATTCATGAGCATTCACCTGAACGGGAGAGGAAGATCTCTTCTTTAAACCCCTCCCAGAGCTCCTCAGGCTTTCCACAAGAGTGAGCAAGCTTACATGACCTGAAATAAAACAGGGGAGGAAAAGGCTTCAGTACCATCCTTCCCTTTTCAGTGTTTCTCATCTGATGGACTATGGAAGGGTTTAAAGAGGCCATGAAGGGTTAGAGGTGGCTTCTGTTTTACGTTTGACCTTGGAAATTTTTATCTGTTACTCAGAGCCTCTAGTGTCTTCAGAGGAAGACAGATGAACACAGAGGAGATGCCTTTTGAAAGTTCTGAAAACATTGTCCAGTGTAGCTCTGATGGCAGAGCAATGCATGTTGCCTTTTATTGTGGGTTTAAGGTAGCAAACTATAATTAACAAAGAGCAACAAATAAGGAATGAATGAAATAATGATCCTGGCTGTAGTTTTACAGCCACTTTAATCCACCAGAAGTCTGAGCTGCCCTTGAAAGGACTGGTCCTGCCTGCCTGCCCAGCCCTGATGGGACCATTTTTGCCCACTTGAAGACATGCATTTGATCAGAAAACTAATAGGCTAAAACATCACCTGACCCTAAAAACACCCTTTGATGCTGCTGAGCACGCAGAAATACAACACTCCTCAGAGCAGTGCAGGCAGGCACGAGGAGGTAGGGATGGGACAGGAAAGGTGTGCCATGCCGCTGGGTAATGGCCCAGTCCATGCTGACCCCTGCAACCACCATGACACCTGAGCCAAGGACATGCAGGCCAAAGCCAAGAGCAGCAGGGGAGGTGTCTCATCTTCACCCAGACTGCAGCTAAAATCACAAGCCAGTCCACATGGAAAATTTTTCTGTCAGTGTAACACCAACCACAGCAGTCCACTGGGTTGACTTGTAAAATTTTGCTAATAATACCAAGGTACCTGACAAGTTAATGGAACACATGATTCTTGTACCTTCTGAATGAGCTGTGTGCATATTTTTTCTGCTTAATTTGCCCAAACAAGGCATCAGTACTTTAATTTCCGTTATTTCAGAAATTAGATCCTCTTGAAGAATGAAAGGATGCTGTGTTTGAGAGGGGTAGCTTTTTTATGAAGACACGTAATTAATGGAAGCCATTAAAGATACTTGTAAAAATGATTCAGATTTTTATATATGATGACTAACTAACCTATTATTGCTCTTCTTGGTCAGAGATTAATGGGAATTTCTTAAAGGATAAAGAATTATTTAACAAGCTGCAGGATATGTATGGGCTTGGAATACACTCTGTGATAGTGTGAATAATAAGAAATGTGGCTGTTTATTTCCTTGACTAATGAACCAAAGCTAAATTCAGAGATAGCAAGATGTCAGAAAAAAAACCAGACCCCAAACCAAAAAAACCAACAAAAACCTAATAAGGCAAGTGGATGTTTTTAACATGAATCTAAACATACACTTTAGCAAAAAACCCCAAAACACTACTCTCAAGAAATTCAGGTTCTCATGTGCTCAAACTCAAGATGATATAGGAAGACACCAGCATGATCTCTGAAATTACTGAGAAGCACCAAAGACTTTAAAGACAGAGTTTAAAATCAGGTGATGCTGAATATTCAACAGCTACTTGGGAGGGGAGAGACTGTAAGGCAGAGAGAACAAACCACTTCGCTGCTTGCAAGAGCTTCCCATGAAGAAATTTCCTTTACAAAGCAGAGACAACAATGTATTTGGTCAAAGATTTCCAGGCAAGGAAAATTGACTTCTAAGACCACGAGTAACAGTCACGCGATGATTCCCTTGATGACGGCACACATGGACAGCTTTCATTTTTCCAACTCTTTCGGATCAGAAGGGACCACAGACTGTCTTGAAGCACCTTCTCCCCACTGGGTTGAAAAGCATGTGCAAAGAGGGAGTACAGCATCTCTAGGCTGAATTTGGCGCTAAGGGAAGAGAGCAGGTAACATTTCAGGAGAGAAGGAAAAGGAAGGCAAACCAGTTTTTAAGGCAGCTGAAAACAGTGTTTGGTTCTTTTCACGGCTGATTTGCCAAGTATTTTCTGCAGTGACTGATCTGGGCAACAATGATTCAATGCCCAGGTGAAACAGTAATGGTTCCTTCTCTCTGGCTGAAACAAATAAACTTACTCTAGCTCTTTTCCAAAACAGATCCCAACCAAACTAGGTAGTAGCAGAGGGCCTTCTGCAGTTTGACACCTAATTATTTTAATATCCACTATATCTTCCCCCTCTCAGGGCTCACTGGTTTTTTCCTTTAATTTTTTGAAGGCACAGAAAGAATTAAATAACCTTTTCTCCGTGCATCTGGCTGCAGCCACATCACTGAAGTGGACCTGAAGTGTATGACAACATGGCACTGCGGTCAAGAATCTTGCTGGGGAATGGAATAAGAAGATTTATTTTATTTTTAATATTTTAAAGATTTCAAAAAGCATTCAACTGGATTTCTCACTAAGAGGATGAGTGAAGAGAATCCTTTGTAACTAAGCTGGGAGGCCCAAGTCTTTTATCCATTGTTACACAGTTTTTCCCCAGGGCAGAGTTAGGAAGGCCTATAAACCCCAGAAGCTTAACAAGGCAAGTACGCTGGGTGGGCTTTTCTGCCATCGCCTAAGCTCCTCCCCAGGTAGGAGCTGCCAGAGCTGAGCAGGTCCCACACTCCATTTCAGCTGCCGCTAGAGAATATCTGCGAAGATCCTAGCAGCAGCGGGGCTGTCACGGAGGTGAATCGGCCTGGTCTGCCTGCAAATGCACGTGTGCGTACACGCACACCCTCGGTGCCAAGCCACCATCTGTCTGCTTCCTTAGTATACCAGAAGCAAAACCATTCCACAGAAGATTAGTAGTGAATTGGTGCTTGGATTAATCACTGCATCAGACCTCACCAAGCCACCTTTTCCTGTTGGTTTTTTCAAAACATTATACATGATTGGTTAGCTGAAGATACGTTATCTCTTTCAGGATAGATTGTGTAAAAGGAGGAAACTAGTGTAACTGCACTGCTAGCACCTTTTTTTTTTTTTTTTTTTTTTTTGCCTTTTGAACTTTTTACATTTTTATGTGAAATCCCTACCATCTTGGTGCAGATGAATTGGCGGGTTTTGATCAAATGGACTTCGGTACACACTCCCTGAGCTGGGTTTACAGCAGTGACAGGCTCACCTACCTTTCCCCCAGATGTCTGCATCCAGCTGAAAGTGATAACTTGCTTGAGTGATTCCCAAGTGCCAGTAGTATCAGAAGGAGCTCAGGACCTGAGGCAAGATACCAGGACACATTCTTACCTTGCACCATCCCCCAAAATATTAATTGAGGACTCGGCCAACCTAGGTCACTACAAAACCATAAATATGCAAGTTCTCTATTGGTAAAATTCTACTTGGCAGCATTTTATAGCACTTTTGTTCTCTGTGAGATTTTCACTGTTAATACAGCCACTGAGGTGCATGAACTAGAAGCAGCAAATGACAGTTGACTACTTACGTCCATTTCTGCCTCAATCAATGTGTCAGAGTTCGCCATTCAAAGTTGCTCTCAAATAAAAGGTGAAATAAAACAGCTTTTAAGTAATTAAGCACCTCTTCCCTGACTTGCCACAAAACTTGTGGGACCCTAATATAGCAGAAATTTTAAAGGCAAATGTCTAATGTATGAGTCTACCACCCAGAAGCAGAAGAATATGGAGACTGTAAATAACAACAGCAATACAGGTAGTGCCTATTTGTTTACTTGATCCCACTGAAATTAATGGTCTGTGGTTTAGGTACGTGTCAGTGCCATAAAGCAGGATACACTTGGGGACCAGGAAGTGTCTGTTTCACGTGTTAATGATGGGAGTTATGGAGTGGCAGCAGCCATTTCATAGACAAAGTTGCAGAAGGATTTTTTATTGTATGCTCAACTCTCCCTTTTCTACTCCAACAAAAAGCTGAAGAAATTCCCAGGTCAGACCTGGGGCCAAGGTTGAATTTTTTCTATAACATTTGAAAGGGATCTGGCTAGAGATTTTCAAATGATGCCACCTCTGAGAAAACACAGCTCACAAGCACAGATTGTGCCCCTCCTAGCACTTAGGTGTGCTCTCACACAGGGGTAAATCTGGGTGTGAACTAAACTGTTTGACAAATTTACTACCCTCCAAGCCAATTCTCAAATAAAGCCTCAGCTCTCCTTCTCTAGCTCCACCATTCATATGGAGATGCTTGAATAACCCAAGAAAAAAGCATCATACTAAGGAGTTATATTTTAATGTTTATGCTATGGCTTTTTGTGTAATAGGAATAATCGCTATTGCTTTGTAGTACACTTACAACAAAGAGCTTTTGAGATTGCTCAAACACTTTAGCTCCACTTCAGCTCTTAATCAAACTCAGCAGCTGTTTATTGCAATTACACTACAAAGTAATAGACATTATCCTTTAACTAACTGTCTTATTAATATAGGTAGTTACACAGCTATTTCATAGTTAGTCTTAAATAACTGCTTTTAATTATTTTATTAACGTAAATAACCATCTCAATAAATTTAAATTAAATGCATATGTGAGAAACATAATTTAAAGCATTGCACAAAATTCCGTCTGTTTAACTAATGTTTTAATTGATGTCATTGCATAATTCAATTAAAATGCAACGTTATTTTAATTTTTGATCACCATGGAACACCTAAGACACTACAGTTTTTGGAATGGGCACTGTCTGGTCTCTCTTTTGTTGCTATATTTCTTTGCAATATTAGTTTGCTGTCAGGAGAATCAGATTTCTTTTTACCCACAAAACTTACAATTTAATATCTCCATTTAATTTTTCTTTCCTTCCCATTGCCAGTCACAGCAACAGATGAAACTGGATAGCATTTTGCCTTCTAGTTCACTTGCGCAACTCTGCTTTCAATAGAGAAAAGGATTTTATTTTCCCGTGCAATACTGGATCCTCCATGCCTTATGCCATTTGTTCTGGTAGGATCAAGCTCTTTGCCTTCAGCTAAGGGGAAGGCAGACATTGCCTGACCTGGCCAGAAATCCCCTTATTCTTCCTCATGAGGGCCGGTTTATTGTTTAGGGGCCTCACTCTACCCCAAAATGCTCCACTGCAGAGTAGGCAACTTGTACAGCAGCTTTTATCCCACAGTGCCACTAACAAACGTTTACCTGAAAAGGAACCATGGCACAGATTAGCATATGCCACCTCTCATTTTGCAGAATGGTCTGCCCATCATTCTGGCTTATTCAGATGCTCTTTTCCCCAGAGTCCTTGCTGTTGGGGATAAAACAAAAATCTCCTATCCTTATTCTGTTTTAGATTCCTCCCCTGAAGTATAAAGAGGAAAATGCTTGCTAAAGAGCAAGAGGAAAAGGAGAGGGATTCTCTTTGCCACTTGTTTGCCATAGACAGGAGAACAGAAGTTGTTAGAAAGCGCTGGGAGAAACTTAAAGTGGCAAATGTAAGTCAGGAACGGGGTGAAAATAAGGCTGGAAAACATAAAGGTGCAAAAGGAGGTGAAGAGGCCTCACATACTTCCCTGTGAGCCATTTTTTTCTGCCAGTCAGAACTTTTTGATTTAGTTCTATAGCTGGTGCAGGGACCTGCAAATGTGAACTGCTACCTCTCTGAAATGAAACCACAACATACCCCCTCAAAAGTAACTGTGATGTATTGAAAAAAAGTGTTGAAGTCAGACAAAATTTCTCTGAGGGTCCTGATTTGGATCTTAGCAGCTTTCAAGCTCCAAAAGTAAGGAAATCAAGGCATATTTGGCTCTTGGATATCAGCCAATGTGAAAGGTTTTACAGGAGAGGACAAAGATAAGAACATGGTCCATGAAATCCGACCTACTGATGGTGAATTCTGCTAACTAGCAAAGTCCATCCGATTGCCTGGCTGCTAATTAGAGGACACAATCTCCCTACGACTCCTTAAAAGAATGGCATTTCAATGCATGTATGCACTCTGTATTAGGATGAAGGCTGCCTCTGTGACATCATGCCTATGGAGAAGTGGAATGTAGCTGGAGACAACAAAGATGAAAACAATGATTTATTTACTTTAATACCTCTATCCAAATGTAACAGGTAACATGAAGGGATAATTACAGGCATCGTAAGAAAGGGGTTGCTGATGCTGTGATCTGGCAGACACACTAAGTTCCTCAGGAGACAAGCTCTTAAAAGTTTACAGACTATGCTGGGCAAAGACATAGGTGATTCAGTGCAAAGAGTTTTTACAGAAAAATGTAGAAACTAAGAGTAAAGGCAGATATGTTTAAACTTCAGGTAACTGAGAGTTATCAGGGTTTGGATAATTGAAGTATATTTGCCTACACTGTCGCTCACCTTTGAGCCCTACCTAGGCATCTTGGCATTTATGTAGTCTGAAATCCTGAAAGCTCTGAGTTTAGACAACTAAATTGTTGCTTGTCAATTTAGTCTTGACTGAAAGACAGGTGTTTTGTTTCAGAGTAACGCTCCTTTCAGACTCCTCTACTCCCAAACTCAGATTACTGAGCTAACCAAAAATGAAATAACTTACAAGCAGACGAAGATATTTACATACCTTGAACAAAGGAATACTTTGGGCAAAATAGGGATTTTTAATTATTGCTTGTTTTTCGTCATATGGGATTCTCAGCTCTAGCTCTCTGGTTGGAGCTGGAGGAGCTTGGAGGCTTACAGGTTCCTATACTTTTGGTAATCTGGTAGGTCCTTTGCTACTGCTATGCAGTTTTACAAGCTTGTTCTGCTGAATGCAAACTGCTCTCTGGACAGTCTTGAACAAAAATCCAGACAAGGATTCTGAACCAGAATTCTCCAAAAATGAAATTCTGGAAGTAGACACACAGATAAGGCCGCTACACATACAGCAGTCAAATGCCAACAGTGCAAGCATCTGTTAGCTACCTGATGCCTACATCCTAACTTTACACCTAATTCAAAGTGGGTCATTATTATTGGGCCTTCATTATCATCCCTAGTAAATGACTGGGATCCTTTCCAATAATGAGCAAGTTCTCTCCTGGCACAACTTTGCACAGGCAACTTACACAGTCCAGGAGCTGCATATGCTGATGGTGCCACTGGGATCCCACATCTGACTGTGGCTACAGTTTTGTACTGTTAATGCAATGGAAAGTGAATCAAGGAGCCCAGAAAACAGCTCAGGCAGAACACAGCACCACCCATCTGACCCGAAATTTAGCCTGCCTTTGAGATGCTGCTGCCTGTGAGCAGCAGATGAGTCCATTACCATGAAGTGCTTCATTGCAGAAAACTGCAGAAACCTACAGTGCACTGACCCAATGCTGCCTACATTCATGCCACCTGATAATTCAGGTTTTCCTTTTTCCATGTCTCTGTACCTGGGTGCTGGTGCCCATACACTTCTGGCTTCTTGGTGCTGTGGCAGGGTTTGGACCATAAGTCCTCTGTTTATGCCATTAAGTGTGCTGAAGGCAAGAGAATACAAGCTTCATCACATTGACCTGCCAATAACCTCAGCTCTGACCTGAAGGGATCCTGTGTTCTAGCATAGGTTAAGGGTCTCATTTAATTTAGAACCTTAAGCTGGATTTGAACTGTAGCCCCAGAAGTAAAAAGCCAGTGTTTTTATCTGGGAAGCCACATGGCTCTGGTTTCCTGATTGGTACTTGTGACATCCCAGTATTGGCAAACCACGGAGATATTAACTGTGTGCTCTATTTTCTGCCCTTAATTATGGCCAGCTAGTCTGATTTTTCTTTCTTTTTTTTTTTTTTTTTTTTTTTAAAGGATTTGAGTGACAAAGTGACTATGCATATCATTCCACATTTGAACTGTAAGACTTCAGTATTTCTACCTCTAGTGTGTAATTGGATCAGCTGCCAGTTACAGAAAGGAGCTGGGTGAGTATTAAGTGTGTGGAAAATGAAGAAGAGTCCAAGTGTGAAGGGGAGGAATAATTTGACAAAGCCTGCAGCGAGCTGTACGTGGTTTTCTCATTCCAAAATGGAGTAGGTTTTGAAGTGCATGAGAAAAAAAACTGGCTTTGATTTACTAGCTTTAGTTCACAGAATGCTAGCCACAATCTTGGAGTGATGCAAGACATACAGAAAACCACAGTTCCTGCCCCAAGGAGCTTACAATACCAACATTATCACAACAAGGATGGCTGAGTGCCAAACTGAAAAACAGTCTGCTTGTATCTGGCTCACTAAAGCTGCACCTTGAACAACCTTGTCAGGCAGCACACAAATCCATTGCCATGGGCTTGGCATCGTGACTGGGGCTTAGTGTGTTCCTGGTATGGTGATCCTTAAACCATCGCACGCAATGCTCTTTTGTGCGTCGTCACTGTAGCACTTATTTTAAATTTGAGTTTCTCAAAGAACGGTATAAAGCTAATGTAAGCATGAAACATTTAAAAATCTACGACAAAAATTCAAAGTAAACCTCAGCCCCTTAAAAAGGTGAAAAATAGATGAAGACTCTGTCCAGCCAAAAAGTGAGAGTAGTTCTCTCAGGACAAGAAATTGCCTTGCCACTGAGTTCCTCCATTAACCACAGTTATGGCAGGATAATACAGACAGAAAGACAGTTCTTTATCCATTAGGTGTTCAACCACATATACCTTCATAAAATGCAAGCAAATCCTCTCAGAAATGAATAGACAGTTTGTAGGTTTCTGGTCAAATGCTGCTGGTGGGACAGAAAGGCTGGATACTGATTGGGTAGCCAGAACATCCTTCACTTTACATTTCAAGTTAACTCTAAGATGAAACCCAGGACAACAGTCTGATCTTGAGGTAACGCATTTAGCGACTAAGGAGAGAGGACTGCAGCCTACAAAGAACAGGTCACGACATCCACAGCAGCTCATAAAAAAAGCAGAAGAAATGGCAACTACCTGGAAATTCACAGATAGTTGTCCCTCAGCTGTAGAAATCCACCATTAAATCCACCATACAATCCCCCATGCCGATCTGTAAGGAATAAGCGAGAAACATTCATTAGCAGCTCAAACAAACATAAAGGATTACAAATATGCCAAGTGGACTGACTGCCCAGTGGCAGCCAGGACACACGTAGTATTGCCAGGAAGGTGGAGAGAGCAAAGTACAGCTGAGCTTTTCTGTCTCCCAACTCTAGGCTGCTCTAAGCTATACTTGGTGATTTACTGCCTATTGGACCAAACTGATGTTCTGGGATTTGGAAATTCTTCTGCTATGTCTTAAATAGCAGCCACTAATCGAGAGGAGTGATGTCCAAAGGGTCCCTGGGCTATGGCCATAAAGCATATTCACTCACTGGTATGAAAGTTCTGCATACAAGTCTATCAAGGCAAAAACATAACGAAAAAAACCTCAAAACAATTTCTCTCTGTCTCTCCAAGGGAGGCAGGGCATTAAGACAGAATGCCCTACCTCAAAGGAAGTCAAGATTAGATCAGAACATCTCAGAGAAATAGAAAGGGAGAGATGGCATAAGCGCTAGTGTAAAGGTTTTATCAGCATGAGTTTGGGATGACCACGTTACTCATAGGTCACTGTGCTTTCCAGCTGACTAGCAACAGATGAAATAAGGAAGACAAGGGCCTCCGGATTTCCAGGTAGCAGCTGTAGCCAAGTCTGCCTTTCATCTGCCCTTTTAGTCTGGAATAATGCATGGTGCTGCTCAGAAAGCAGCGGACTTCGTATGCCAAAGGGAACCCACTGTGAGATCCCACTATCACCAGACAAGCTCTAGAAGAACATCAAGATATTTTTTTTTTGTGTTGATAGAGGGAAGAAAACTTCAAATGCAAGGCATTTGTTTGCGCCTACAATTTGCATACTTCCATAATATTGAACTGGAACAAGTACTTCAGAGATCCTTGTGGATCTCAGCCCACGTACAGCAGGAAGGCACCAGGAATGAGTTATTCTGATGTAAATCCACAACCATTATGGCATAAGCCAGGCATAGCTCTTCATGTCTCCAACAGCAGCCATAATACTGAGATTTTGTTATATCATAAAGACATTACAAATATAATTTATTTATGCTGAAGTGATGCCACTCTGCCAGGTGCTATACAAAGACTTTACTGCGGACTACTTGCATTTTTCAGTATGTACCATCTAATCAGATATACACACAGAGATCCCAACAGCTGAGTTGAAAATGATATTGTCATTCCTGACATTTCTCAAATTAGCAAGAGCTATAATGAAGCTTTAACATGTCTCTTTCAAGGATTTGTTGGATAACTCTTGCTGGGAATGGATGCACACAGGGTAACCTCTGTGCTTAATTCTCTCATCGTGTACTACGTCGCTTGTTTCCTGCATTCAGAGATCTCCTACTTGTGTTTGAACTCTCTGAATACTCTCTTCAGCAACACACAAGGAGCCAGAGGCCTTGGTAACCTTCTACTCCAGTAGTTCTTTTCCTGCAGTCAGGAAATTACCTCTTTTTTTGTTTTCTTTCTGTTGTGGTTTTGGGGTTTTTTTATTTGGTGGTGGGTTTTTTGGGGGGGTTTTTTGTTTGTTTTGTTGTTGTTGTTGTTGCTGTTTTGGTTTGGCTTTTTATTGCAAAGAACTAGGGGAATTCCCCCTTCCAGTGCCTGGCTTTATGCTGGGCCCTGATGGCAGTGATTGGTGACAGCAGCAAAAAAACCCCAAGCCACACCACTCACAAACAGAAGCGTCTCATTTTGCATAGAGTTTTATGTCAATATTTTGATAATTTCAGCAATTTCACATTTGTATGGGTATTGAGATATCTAGAAAATGATGTATGCTTCAAATAACTTCAGTAAGCATCACAGTATGCCTGTGTCAATGCTTGTACAATTTTCCATGAAGAACTCAAATCAGATAAAACTCTGAGATTTGATTTTCAGCTGCTAGAAGTCCACAAAGATAACATAATTACTGGTATGCCAGTTTAAACCTGCAAAATACCTTACCCTAAAATATCCTGGCCCCTCTGTCTCCTTCATTCAAGCAGAGGGAACAGCTACCAGCAGGGGAAGGCTTCACACCTCTGCCTCCCATGCTCTTCAGCAACGTGAGTTCGCATAAGAAGCTGGAGGCTGTAGCTACCTTCTGCCCCAGCAGCTTTTCTTTTTCCTTCATTCAGGACATTGTCTTTCTTTTATCTTAACGTCATAAACAAGAGAATTCCCCCTTCTGCTGTCCAGCTTTGAGAGAAGAGCCTGATTTGTGGTTTTCGATAAAAATTCCCCAGAAGTTCTCACAGGGCTCCCTGACTTCAGTGGGGCAGACCAAGCTGAAAAGGGATGTTCCTGCTGTTGGCCAGCACCCTTCCTTGCCCAGTACTGTATTGCTGGTGGCGTTCGGGCAGTGCACGCAGCTCGGGCCATCGTGCCACAGTGCTCTGCCTCCCAGCACAGCTCTGTCACTGTGTGTGCAGTGCTCCTGTCATGCACTTTACATAGTGTGACAGACCAGAGGAGAGCAGAGGTACGGTAGGAAGGGAACAGAGCCAGGCCCAGTGGCACTGGGAAAGTGTCACCAGAGGTATCAGTCTCTGCAGGACAGAGGGAAGCAGAGCTGAGGGCTGCGGAGAGGGGTCAGAGAGAAAAAGTAAGTGACACCTCTCGTATGTTTTGCCAGGATATAGGAAGATATGAGACAGACAAAACAAGAGGTAAAAGTAGTTTAGGAAAAAAGGGGGAAAATGCACGGAAAACATCATAATAAAGGAGCAGCATCAGTAGCAACAAGTCCAGGAGAAAAGAGGACTGATGGATACCTATGCTAGCATGAGTGAGGAAGGATAAACCAAACCCTTTCAAAGCATTAAAAAAGAAACCAAAACGCATTTAAAAAAAACTAGCGAGGGAAAAAAAAAAAACCAACCAAAAAACCAGAAGACAAAACACAGAGAGGGGATTTGTATGAGCACAAAAGCAGAGGTCAGTACCCCGTGGTCATTTCCTAAGAAAGGAGGAAGTAGAAGTGAAGGAAAATACCTAAATATAAAAGACTGCTTATAAAGAAATGATACACTGACTGTTACCCTGTGGGTTTTTTGGAAGTTTGCTATTAGCATATCTCCAATGATAAATGCCTTAATACGATGCCAGTTTTCTGTAGGCAGAAATGCACAAATGCAGCAAATCAGTTCTGCCAGCACACAGTGCAGTTACAAGAAATCATTTCTCCCCATACCACATGTCACCACTTTTGTCCATGCACATCATCTCTCCAGCATAAACCCTTAGAAGAGGCATGCAGTAGGGTGGTAAAGCCAGAGGATGTTTAGCAATACAGAGGATAAGAATACAACTGTATAACTACATTAGGAGACTAGAGCTTAATTCAAACAATAATTACACAGATCTATCTCTGACCAAGGCTCCTCAATCCACATCCTGTGCCAGTTAACTTGCAAACCAGTTTGTCTAGACAGAAAAAATACCTTGCCAAGACTGCCAAATCTCAAAATTGCCAAGAGTCTCATCTGAATGGCAATGACGTCCATAACAAGACTGGATGGGTAGGAACATGTTCAGGAGCTGTTTGGTCTACTCCTAGGCCTGAGCTGGTAGCCCACTAAGCTCAGGCTAATGTCTCAAATCCTCTCCAGGATGCTGTGATCCTCTTGGAGGACAGCGCCGAGCTCTCCTTTCCACGGGGAGAGAAGCACCTGAGCCACCCCACCAACCTGGAGCCTGAAAGAGAAGCCACAGTAGGGATTTCCAGGCCCAATGCTGGGCAGGGATGGCTCCATAGAAGAAAGGTGGATGGGAAGAACTAAGCAAAGACTAAAGCTAGGCTTAATTTTGCAGAAATCACTCAGGCCCTTCTCCTAGCTCCAGAGAGCAGAGCACATGCCCTACTCAGTACAAGGGAGGTAATTCCAGACCTCAGACTTAAGCCAAGACTATTTTGGTACATAACTACATATTTTGATTGACAGAAAGAACCATTTTGCATGCTGGCCTACTTTTAAAAGTAAAGATGTATGGGTGGCCCTCAGCCATTATGCAGAAGTTTGATGGAGTTCAAAGTTGTGCCCACTGACATGTTTTCAAGCAGAGAAATACCTGCAACCAATCCTTAGGTGTCATACTGCATGTGGGCAACACCTGTTCTCACTTCCATCCCATCAGTGGGGTTATACAATTAACATTAATCATTCTAAAGGCAATCTTCTGCCAATTGATCAGGGCCCCAGTCTGGAAGGGATAGATTCAGACTGACACTGAAAGTTGATTTTGCAACGTATGTATGTACATACACTTGCAACAAAAGAGCCACAGAGAGTGGTGGTTCTTTTCACCATCTTACTATTACTAGCAGTAGAATCCAGTTAGCTTCTGCAGTATCACACCAGCGTAAGGGAGATGGCAGTCTGTCCCCAAATCCTAAATTCCACAAATTCCCATACTGTGCTGCTACAAAGATGAGGCTGCTTCAGAGACTGAGCAGATACTGCCTAGATCTTGCAGTCTTTACTCAGACTTCAACTCACCAACTGTAATAGAAGTATTACCTTAATTCATGATAGCATTTTCACTAAGACTGCTTCTGTACACATCTAATTTGCCAAAATAAATGTTGTTTGGTGTTTTTTTTTCCTGGGGGTGGGAAAGAAGATACAGATTAATTTTTTAAATAATAATAAAAAAAAAATCCACATCCTCTTTTTCTGAAACAGACAGATTAGAGACACAGAACAGCCTTTTTTTGTCACCCACCCCCCCTCCCTCAACCCTTGTTATGTACACCACCCCAGTTCTACCCTTGCTTTAAGATTAAGTGTCGATCTGAAGATTGACTGTGCTATCCTTAAGGCCTGACATTCTTTGGATTTGGTTATTATATCAAGGTGCATTTGTGCTTCTAAATGGACAGCTGTACCATAAATGGAACACAAAGGAGCAAGATCCAGCCTGTTCCAGCATGGGTCCAAAGCCCGGAGTGTCTGTGAGGCTGTAGTCTTTTGTTTCAAATGCAGATAGATAAACTACAGCCTTTTTTCCATGATGGTTATAATGCAGAATATGAAAAACTCTTGGGATGGTTTAAGCTGCAGGGTATTCTCCCAGAGTTCTGTCCAAGAATAATCTAGTAAAAATGTGGACAGAGAACCATCGACCTCTGCTTTCCCCCGAACATATGCAGCTCTGATCAGTCTGGTATTTCAAGAAAAACAAGGTCCTGAACCCTAATCCTCAGACACATAACAAAGCGCACTTCACAGCTGTGATGCACAGCTACTATCAGCTCCGAGGCCTGAGTGGGTCCCAAGACAATGCCTCCTTTATCACCCAGAGGACAAATATCTAGACAGCAATATTTTCTGCTTGAATGCTTCAAGCATCTCTCGCAACTCCTGACTGAAAGAGAAAACTGAGCTGAGAGTGTTTGCTGAGTGATTATTTTAATTTACTACTTGATGTAAATCTAAATGAACTGACATCCAGCTTGAGATGGACAGAAAACAATCATTGTGAAAAAAGAAAGAAGGCTAATATTACAATATCATTTGAGTAGCACAGGTTTAGGCAACTTTAGCAGTGGCAATGTAATAGATAGTGAGGCAGGGTTTGCATTTCCTTTTCTTCACTCAATTACCATAATAAGTTCTGTAATTTTAGGGCTGTTTATTTATCAGGTGATGATAACAAAGACGCTCAGAACACGGTGTCTGAATGCAATACTACAAAGCATCACAGTTGTAAGCCCTCGCATGCAGAGGGACTGCTGATTCTCACATACCTGATTATCTGTGTGTACGTGTGTGTACATGTTTTCAGAAGCAACTATATTCCCTTTTCTGTTAATCGGTAAAATGGCACATCTTTTGCATCTGACTTGAGGCAAAGGGAGGGAAACAAGTAGAAAAGCACGAAAACTTCCTGGTAAAGTTCTCCAGTGCTTTAAAACCTGTCAAGTCACTGCTGAGCTTTCTTGTATGAACAATAGATTTGGGACCTGGCCTGCCTGTGCCTGGGAGTCTGTCACTGCTGCTCTCTGATCCGGGTTTCCAACATTTGATGGCTGCGCAGTGTCACAGAACAGCTGGAGGAGAGGCGCCCCGGCTGAGTGCATGAGATGGAGGGAAAAAAACCCAACAAACAAAAAGCAAAAGAAGAGATTTCTTTGTGAGGCAGACACATGCATCTGGGCTCTGCCAGAGCGAGACGTGTCACCTTGCGACATGGCCTGTGGCATCCTACACCAAGATGAAGAAGTATCACTGCCCCGCAGGCCCCCCTTGTTCCCAAATCAGGGCCAGGGAGAGGGTGCGCCACATGCAATGCAACCCCAGAGAGAGGTCCAGAAAAATCTCCCTCCTGGTGGGGCTCGGCAGTGGGATCACCACCTCCTGCAGCTTCTAAAGGCATTTTTCCAGCAGGAGACCACCTCTTCAAGCCCCTCCAGGCATAGCATGCCATGGCAGCACCAACAGCCTGGAAAAGTGGGTAGGAGGCACCGCTAGCCCATCGCTCAGTGCCTCTCTCTCAGCACATCAAAGAGCCATATTGCACCCCCAAGGCTGACTGAATGCACCTGAGGCAACTTTTCATTCCACCCTGAGATGCTTGCGTCGGTTTGGGGGGAATTTATGGTTGGAAAGACTAATCCACAGACATAATTTCTTGCACATTGCCTTAAAAGTATGTGCCTAATTTGAAACAAAACTCACAGTGTAATGTTCCATTTTGCATATACCAAAGACTCATGGAAAAACTTGTAATTGAATAAAAGGAGTTGAATAAAGATGAAACTCGATGGGTTTCTAAGACTGCCATTCAACATCCTCGAGTTTTTGAACAAATACAATGCCTTCCTATTAAATGATTTGAACCACTACCTTACAGAAATCTCTGCAGTTCCTTCTTAAATTCTACAGGAGGCTCAAAAGCACATTGGAAATATTTTTACTCTGTACCATAAGATGTTTTTCATCAGAGTAACATGCCTCTTAACCCATAGCTATATATTCAATTAAATTGCATGGGCATATGTGTGTTTATTTACATAATGTGTAAATGTATAGCTGGGTATATATAAACAAAAGGCTTTCATAACACAGAGGAACACACATGGCGGTATAATTTGTGTATACGCACACTGTGTAACTGCAGCCGTTCATGTCAACACCATTCATCACCTGTATTTGCCAAAATGGTGTCAGTACTGTTCTGCACACTGCCTACAAGTTCACCACAATGATAATCTCCCTTCTCAATTAATTAAGGACAATTTAAATATTTTAAGTGAATTACATTTACATGACAAAACAGTAAAATTTAAATTGTGAGGCTGTGAACACAAAACCTGTGATGAAGTCCCTCTTTCAACACAGTCACATAGAAAGATTTTACAAATTGACAGTATACATTATGCACAGCCTAACTGTGGACATTTTCTGTCAAGCACTTAAACAGAGAGACACAACAACGGCTCCAGTGTGAAAAAAGAATTATCTGTAGGGGACCGGTCCTCACTAAGGGCAACCTTGACAAGCCCAAGCATGTACCTGGATCAGAATTTAAAAAAACTCTGCCATACCATAGTTGTTCCCTCATGAAGCTTTGTCTAAATTATCACGGATTTGCAAAGGATTCATTAACTGCCCTTATGTAAAAATACTATCAAACCTGCTAGACTGAGCATCTTTTAAATGCCCCTGTTAAATATTGTTTCAGTAAGAGGGTTACAAATGCATGGCATGAAACGTTCCAGATGGAAATTATTTTTTTGTTAGTTCTGGGGGGCTACTTACAACAAATCTGAAATTTTACATTCAGGACTCACACAGCAGCGAGATAATATTTTCCATTCTAGGGGCAAAATTCTGTGAGGAAGTTTTTAAGAAATCTAGCTTGTATTTATAGCCTTACCATACAGCTACTACGGATCTAGCACTCTTTTCACTGATGAAGTGTCTGATTAACACACACCGTTACTGGGATTTGCAAATTAAAGGCTGGATCTTGCAACACTTATGTGAGTCAGCCTTAATCACATGAGTAGTCCACAGCAGGAGTAAATGTTGCAGGATCGGGCCCCTTCATTAGCCCCTTCACGTGATTTTATAAATATGCATGCTGTAACGGAGTGTGATGATGTAGGTATGTACAAGCTCATGCTGCTCATGAGTACCGACAGAGATGTGGGACTTCCACAAATAAAAATAGGTAATATAAGACTGGTTAATGCCATACAAAAAGTAATAGAAAGGAGGGAGTGACCTCTCCATTTTCCTCAGATTATTCCCTGGCAATACAACAAAACACACTACTAATACCAATGCAGAAGGGTAGTTCTAGCTTCTGTTGCTTCACCAACAGAGTGACAAGCACTCCTACTCAGACTGGAAGGAGTTGCCAAATGGTGCCCATACTTCCCAACATCTAAGAAAAAGACAATTGTAGCTTAGCTGTAAAAAAAATATCTTCCTGACATAGTACGGCACACTGAAGTGGACTGCATCCACATCCAAGACAGCTGCAAATGAGCTTCTCAGCCGGTTAAATGCCCTCCCCCACTGGCTCCAGGCCACACACTAGGCTGCTTTTGCAGTTGACCCAGCGTTGGAGCATGTAGTGCAGCATGGATCTGCTTGCAGAAGATCTGAAGGTGCGTGGAGTTCCTGCTGCTCATGCTTCCCCGAGTTCAACAACACTCGGCACATGATGTCATATGGGGCTATTGCAGAGATGATACTGACATCACAAAGAGGGAGCAGAAACCACCTGAAAACCCAAAGAACTGATAATTCCTCAGAGGCAGTTTTCCTGCCAGTGTCCCTTGTCATAAGAAATGGGGGAATAAGCACCCTTTCCCTGAGAGAAGAGGTATTGCTTACCCAGAAGTAATTTTTTCCGGGGTGTCAACACTTCAATCTAAAAACAACACTGCATTTCCTGTTGGTAATTCTTAGCTGTAATTATGAAAACTATCACAATTAGGCTATTATAATAATAAAAATCAATTTCCTTTCAAAGATTCAAGAGCCATCTTTTTTATGAAAAAGAACATACAGAAACACCAAAATCCCTTGAATTCTTTCTCGTGCCACAGAATCTGAACACAATTTATCTGGATAAGTTTTGATTATAGCCTTTCCAGAAAGACAGTACTCTGTATAAATAAAAAGAAATATAATTGATAAATGTAGTCAGATGGCACCAGGTTGTTTAAATAGACCATTAAGCTCAAAATGTCTAAAGTTAAATTAGATTGTATTCTCTTTCACCTAGGGCTTTTGTAAGGCACAACTGGCATGTATAGTCTTGTCCACATTAAATTTTACTGCCACGGTCAAAAAGCAGCATAAGTCTGAAGCTTGTGTAGAATTTTCTGTCTTTATTTGACGTGATCATAGTAGATGAATTAGCTCCCTTGGTGCAGAGAGTGAAAGAAGGTTAGTTGAGGGAAATAAGGAATTTTCAGAGGAAAGAAAAAGTTTGAGGGAAACATATGGTTTAAATGCTCTAGCCTATTTCAGATCAAGCTGAGAGAGTTGAGATCTGTTGGTTCAGAGATCCAGTTCACTGCACATTCCTACTGTGCCTGCCTACTAATTGCATCCCATGTTTGTCAATCAAATATTTGCAATTAACAAAAATATTCCCTTAAGAGACATATAACAGAGGCTGCTAAGGATCCATTGCTTTGCTATTAGAGTCAGCTCACAAAAAAAAAAAAAAAAAAAAAAAAAGTCTTTACAATTATTCTGCTGATGATGACACTGCCAGACACTTCCAGTCAAAACATTAACAAGCAGAATAGGTGGCATGGGGGCTTTTCAAAGAGATTTTTTTCAAAG
This sequence comes from Falco biarmicus, assembly GCF_023638135.1. Classification (NCBI taxonomy): domain Eukaryota; kingdom Metazoa; phylum Chordata; class Aves; order Falconiformes; family Falconidae; genus Falco; species Falco biarmicus. The sequence continues at coordinate 30,243,739 of NC_079299.1, forward strand.
AAGAAAAACTTTGATCTTAGTGTTTCTGACCCATCCTCCACCTCTGATTCTTCAATCTACAAGTACATATAGTAGTTTAATTTCACTCAGTGCATAACTTGCCTAAGGATAAACGTTGATCTAGATTTTTTTTTATTTAACTCCAATTTAACTGATGCTCTAAAGCTGCCCTATCACTGCATAATACACACTCACACAAGGTTTCTAAGCAGAAACTGAAGCAAGCAGACTAGAATAATAAGAAATGCACAAGGTTCAGAGGAAACATTAATTTGTAAATAGGTAGAAATGCCAGTAATTTGTTGGGAATTGAAGACCTTCTGTATGAAACAGTGAAGCTTAGCAGCTGTGCACTGCTGTTTTATAAATCAATATTACATCTGAAGGTGGTGTTTGAATGCTTGTATCATTGTGGTTTGAGTCAAACAAAGTTCTGTGATAAGAAATGATCAAACAAAACAAACAAAATCCCTTCCCTGTCTTGTCGGATAAATTCCAAACATAATTCCACAAGAGGGATAGAACATTCAAATCATCCACTTTTTTATAATTGCATAAACCCCTCAGTCACAGAAAGATGATTGGATTGGTGATGGACTATTGTATTCTCAAAGACATGGATCATGCCAACGGAGAGCTCCTGCAAAATGATAATAGTGTGCGCATTTTCTGTATGACCTAAGTGGTGAGCTTTAAACCCCATCCAAGCCAAAATGCGGCGGTCTGGTGTGAACATGACTGGGACCAGGGGACTCCAGCCTTCCACTTCCACCTCTAAAACTAATTCCTTCAGTGCCATGAGCAACCACTTATCCTCACTGCTGCAGTTTCTCCATCTGAATACAGAGGATAATGTACAGCCAGCTAACGAAAAGAGCTCAGACTTAGGCCAAGTCTACCCAAGGAAAAATTTGCCAGCATAGCTCAGCAGGTACAGCTTGATTAGCAGATTTGCCTCATGTTGACACAGCCTGCACCTGCAAGCAGAGTATTTTTCCTGCCATCTACCGATTCTCCCATGCAAAATGAAGCAGAATCCCAACAATGTTAATGATTTTCCCAATCCAAAGTGATCTAAAATACTGCACGTCCCCATGAGTGACATTGCTTCATTTTCGCAAAGGCTGTAAATAATCATGAAATTCCTGAAGACACAAAGGAGCTGCCTTCCCTTGCCTTTTTTTTATTTTTATAAAATATTCCCTTCATTTAGGCTGTGACTTAAAAAAAAAACCCTCAGTATCACAAAGCCATGTATTTGTGGCTGTAATATTTGCAAGGGACGGGCAAAGAGGTAAGATACAACATTTCTCATAACCCACCAAGCCCAGCTACTGGAAAGTCAGTAAAGAAGGGGAGTTGGAGAGCTGTGTCTGCAAAGAAATATCCTGAGAGACATCTGCTGGCCACTTTTACCTTGCCGAGCTCCATTCACTGCTGAGCACACAAGTTTGCAACATCGGACTTTCTGAGTCAAGGGGCAACTTGGTGGTCATACAAATCATAACTCCACAGCAAATGAATATCAACCAACAGCCCTGCCTTTGGGCTCCATAAAAGATTTAGCAACATCCTTATTGTCTGACTTATTACGAAAGCAAACAAATTCATCACTGTGACTGCAATGAAGCGGGCTGCAGAGAAGCAGGACAGCTGAACAGCATCCCACACCAAGCCTGTAGGCACGTCTCCAGCCTAGTGACCAGCGACAGACTTCCCTGCCACTGCTGAATAAACAGACTCTGAGGCTTGGCGTTTGCTTCCCACAGCTGCCTATGTACAACTCTGCACGGCCACTCGCGTTGGCTTTGCAACCACAGCAGATAAAGGAGGACAGCAAAGCTGGGCAGCACAGATAGCGACAAAAAGAAGACAGAGCCTTGCTAGCTCTCAAATGGCGGTGTTGGGGAGATTTTTAATTGCAGGCTTGCATCAAAAAGCCCCATTTGTAAATATTCAGCTACCCTTTTGCAGGGGGATGTCAGATTACAGAATTTTATCAAGTTTGAGGTGGGAAAAGAAGAGGAGGACATGGAGGAGGAGGGTATTTTTGTTTCTGTCCTTCATTTCCTGATAAGGAGACACTTTTGATCCAAGATTTTTTTCCCCTTTCTTCTTTTGCCTGGTTTTTGGTGTTGGGTTTTGTTTTTTTTGTTGTTGTTGTTGTTGTTTTGGCGGGTTTTTTTGTTTTAATCTGGTAGCATAAATTTGTTTCACAAGATGCAGGTGTCTGAAATATTTAAGAAGTTCTCTGGTTTTGTATTCCTAGCCTCATTGATGAGAAAGCTTACACATCATGACATGGTGAGTTGAAGCAATGATTAAAAGGCTATTGCATATGCTCTTCCCAGCTGAGTTGTTGTTCTCGTTGTTGTTTTTAGAGCACAGCGAAAGTGTCTGCAACAGCTGCTAATAAGCTCTTATGCGACTCTAACATCATGATCCGATCACCCCAGAAGTGCATAGAGGGAGCTGAGGAACCTGGTCTCAGCAATTTGACAAAAACATCCCTGACATATTTCAGCTACTGTAGAAAGTTTGTGACACTGAAAGGAAATTAAATTGTGTGTGGAAGGTTGAATAGGAACGTGGGGCTGCTGTTTGTGTGCACATGAGATTTAAAGCCATGAGCAAAGCAGGGACATGTGTGTTTTCAAAGGCACAAGTGGGAATTAGGCACACAACTTCCATCGACTTGTAATGGAAGAACTACCCTTTGTGCCTTTGAAATTCTCCCCCTTTCTTTACCATACTTCAGTAAGAAACAATGCTGAAAACCTAAGAACATTTTAAAAGGTATCGTACCTGGAGTGTTGCTGCTTTAGGACATTAATCTCGAGGCACAAGATGAAACCACCCCAATATACCAATCTTCCTGATTTCATAGATGTCCCAAGAAATCAGCCTATAATACCTTTTGCTCACAGATTCAGATTTAGGGTACTCTAAAAGTATAACTTCACAATGGACCAGTTCAGGAATTTCCATCGGCCTGCACTGGAGGGCATAACTAATTGGTATCTCTTCCTGTGCAAAGTCAATGGTATGGGAAGAGTAGCATAATTACATCTAAAGGTCTAACCCTTGGGATTCTCCCATATAAAACCAAAATGCATTGTTTCATCAGCAGAGGAAGAAAGACATTGGTTCATTTAAGACAGATCCAGGTGGATGGACCTGAACCTATATAAGCATGTTGCCAAACCTGCACGACTGCATAGGTGTGTGCTTATGTGCCATTTGGCTCTAATTTTGGTAAATGTAGTGGTAGCTGTTCAGTTCTTGTGTTAACAGTGTCATGCTGTCTCTGCAAGATGACTGTGAGCAAACAGTCTGAAGATGTTTTAGCAGTGCATATAGCTGCATATATTTTCCATAAATAGGAGTTTATTCTTTGGCAGACAAGCTAGCATTAGAGCTGCAAAAACACAAGGAGTATAGTAAGTGCTGGGAAAAAGAAAAGCAAGCAGAGAGACAATCTGTGAAGCAGAAGAAATAAATAGACACTGAAAAGAAAGAAAAATAGAAGAATGAGGAGAAAAACTAAAAAGCAAAGGTGAAATGAAAAGAGAAGAGATGGTAAGGAAAACAGAGAAGTCAGAAGTACTGAAAACAACTTGTGTATGAAAAAATAAAGGGGTGAAAAAGCAGAAGAGGAATCAGAAAATGTTTTAACTATTTTTGAATTTACTGCCACCAATGGTGCGGTGGAGGTCCTGCTCCAGCTGCCTCAGCCCTTATCCTGTGTCAAGCAGACTAGTGGTGCTTGATCGGTGATAGGGAATAACGGTGACTCTTTTTTGTTAGTAATTGACAGGAAGTGCTGTTTGCCATTGTGTCAGTTCAGCACAGCACCAGCAGGCAGGCCGGCATCACTGCCGGTGATAGAAACTCTGTGGAAAGGTTCTTGCTGTGAGCAGAGTCAGCTACTCAATACAAACCTCTGAGGCTTGTTAGCAAGAGATCTAGGAGATAGCTTTTTCAGTCTTCTGGTAATACAGAGCAGTGGTTTATATGGCAGCTCTGAAGCCCTGACAACAACCACTCCCAAGTGCTGCAACAGACCCCGATAGTTTAAGCACTGCGGAGGACTTGTTGAATGCAAACAGTTTATGTACACCTCATTATACAGCTCCTCTGTGTTCTGTGCTTCCTCAGTTGTGGAAACAGCACAAATCCAGCAGTAATGTTTTGCAAACCACACCACAGCACATAGCTTGGGACACCCCAAATGCTTTTTTACCCAGCTTTTCAAAAAGCAGTTGATTCCTAAGGCAATGGGACCAAGTACTTTTTTTTTTAAGTATTAATCTTCATCCATAATAATTAAAACTGACCTCTCTGTAAGTACCACTGGTTTCTTTTTTTCACTGAAGTACAAACAGGGAAAAAAAAAAAAACCAAACCAGAAGTTTTAAGGGAGGGGTTAGAGAGAGGACAGCCAAGCCACGACGGTCAGGGAGATCAGCAACTATAAAATGCGAATGTACACCTTTGCTTAAGCAAAAAGGAAACTCTCAACTGATACAAGGTGCCTGAAATGATGCATGCATGGGCTGGCTCTACTCATGCAAACAGATGTAGCAACAAATTAAAAATAAAAAAGAAAGAAAAAAAAAAATAGGTCACCTCATTCATAAATTTTCCTGAGGTTTTCTCTGATTTCACAAAGTCCTGTTTAAATGAGCAGAGATGACAATGGCAATTTCTGCTGGAAAACAAAACTCTGAGCTCAACAACCAAAGATGAGCATAAACCCATTCTTTTCCTACACAGAGATGAACTCAGCATCAATTAATTTAGGACACAACTTTCTGAAGCTTGGTTATTCCCTTGGGCAACAACTTTACCTCACATTAATTTACAGTTCAATGGCAATTTTATGGATACTTGAACTTTTATTACTGTATAACCTATACAACCAGAGTTGAACAGATTTTGCTAGTAGGATAAATGATCACTTGGTTATAAAATGAGTTATTGGCATTGCCTTTTTAATACATTACAGGCCAGTCAGCAGCTGTTTTCTCTGGCCGTTCAAGTCTCCTGTACCCACACCCTGAGCTGAGGGGGGACACTGCCCCGCTGCCATCACCACCAGCATGACAGCCAAACAGGAGACAACAAGGCTTTTTGCCCCAGGACTCCTTGTAGCCCAGATAGCAAGGCAGAGTGTTCAAACCCAAAAGCACTCCTGGGTTTTGCAGATGCTGACAGCTGGTCATCCCATTTGCTCTCACTTCATTCAAACATTGAAGTCCATTTTCTCTATCACTAAGGAGCAAATCCAAGCTCTGTACCTTCAGGGCTGTATTTATTCTGGCAGAATCTGGCCCAGTACCCTTGGCACAAACTCCTAGAAATGGTGCAACACTCATTTTTTGGTAACCTGAAGAACACTTGTGGTTGAAATTAGCACACACTAGAAGTTCCTTTGTTTATAAAACTTATTCTCAGAAATTAACTTTAAACTATCCAAAAGTATATATATATATATATATATATATAAATGGCTGAAACAACCCCCCTATTTTATAAACCTGACCATTTCAAGTACCAGGTGGCCCATGAGACATTTGTATCAGCACACTTGAGGGAGTGGTCTGTGGTAGGATGGTGCAAATGAATGGCTAGGGTAGAAAAGCTTCTTCCAGAGCTTGTGTAACTGCGAGGGTACAGTTCTAGTAATAAGCACTGCAGAGCCTGGTCTCAGAAAACACTGTGGAACAGGTATATAGACAACTAAAATTATCTTATTTAGCAACTTTGATTTTAAATAATCTGAAAGAAAATGTTTGGGGGAAGGCATTTAATGTTATTATTTCCATAACATCATAAATTACCTTCCACTTTCACATTCCCTTAATGACTACTTCTTTTCAGAGTTCCGCATCTTACTGATATCCTTCCCCTACACTGTGCTCTCATACTGCTCTCAGCTATTTCATCCACATTGGTCACAGTGTCCCAGGCTATGTTACCTTCTGGAATTTACCTTAATTCATGTTAAATACAATCAGAAAAATCACACTGTGGAAAGCACAGCCATGCTAAAAACGATTACTATGGGCAAAATTATCAGTAGCTTATTATTCTAGCTCAGAGTATTTATCCTATGATATTGATTTTATTACAGAAAACCCCTTACACTATGTAATAGCTACTATAAAATCTGATGCTTTGCACTGCTAGTTTAAAAATAGCACTATAATATTTAAAATAAATGTGCGGCAAATTATTTTAAAATTGTGGAAAAGACAAAATCCAGTGCAGTGCAAAATGCCAGTTTTCAAGAGAGAAAACAACAAAATACTAATATTGCCTTAGTCGATATTTCAGTTTTAGGTAAAATTCACCTTGAAATCTAGCCATCAATTTCTTATAACACCAGAATTGATTTTTTAAAAAATCTAGTAGTAACTTCATTTAAATCCAGTCTTTCTAAATCTGTAGCACTTCAGAAAATGTAACTGAGTGGAAGAAGTCTCTTTTTTCAGCTTTAAATCCTATTTGGTGAGTACCTAAAATAATACAATATGCACCGTGAATGAAAGTATGTGTCTATGTGTGCATGTATACTCCTCTCGGGATCCTTTTAAGGATGCTGGCTGCATACAGATTGTTGGTGCAAGATCACCGCTGTATGGAAGGGTCTGAAGATTTTTAGCTTCAAGCTCTTTTTAAGAACTTGGGAGGTCTAGATTCAACAGTCAGAAGTGGGAAAGAGTATGCACTTGAAGAGAATGGCTTTATGAAACCCTTCAAGTATTTAAGAATTAGAGCTATTAAATGCATGATCTATGACTTTTAAAGCTCTGATCTGCCTAATCTTTCTTCCATCCCTCTCCCCCAAAGGCATTAATAAAGCCCAAATTAAGCCATGCCAAATCCTCATTTTCCATCTGAGTTTGATGTTTCAAAGGCTATGCAGTTCTACCTTTGTTTTGACATACAAAATGTCACCTTTGCTTGGAAATGTACATATTGGGTAATAAAAGAGGAAATAAAGACTTCCCCTATGTTGTAATCTGTGTGTTATGGTCTGCCAGCAATCAACAGGGGCAGGTGTTAAACTCACCATCCTGTCTTAGAGGCTGTTCTTTATTTAATCAAATTCCTTTTACTCCCCGTAGGGGATGTCTAAAACAGGAGATTCATCATATCTATTAGCCACTTTCTCTAAAGGTATGATAACAAACTACCCCAGACTTAGATGTACCCCAAAGTCGCCGAAGTGTTCCATCCCTAAACTAGCATCAGCCTGAGCTGTGCAGACACATCAGCGCATAGTCAAAGGCACCCTGGGCTTTGTCTGTCTTGGTGCAAAAGTCCTGCGATGCCTGCAAGCGATAAACCCCAACCACTTAGCTTTGCCCACTGCCAAACCTGTGGCTTGAAACAACGCCTTGGTAGAAAGGCAAATTTCTCAGGTGAACAGTATCTTTTATGAGACTGACTGGCGCACTTAGAAGAAACAGAGAAGCTCTGGAGGCCACCAGCCTTGCTTCAGACCAATACGGATAGAAGCAGCAATGTTGGAACTAAGTTCTTCTTTTGCTTCCTTTCAGACCTGAAGAAAGACTTATGTTCCTGAAAGCTTTTTTTTTCCCTCCATAATTATTTTCATTGGTTTCATAAAACATTTTATTTCTCTTCACAGCCCATGGCATGATTACAGCCACAGAGTATAAAGGCCAGAGCAGCATTTTACTATTCCCAATAAGATTATTAGAGAAACATCTTAGTATTTTGTAAACCCAAGTTTTTTACCTTCTACACACAGGTGGTGCCGCTTCCCCACCATTGCTTTTAACTATTTCAACAGAAAGAAAAAGAGCATGTCATGGAGATTGCAGAAGGAGTAATTTCCATCTGTGAATCCCCCAGTGCCACCTTTGGACAGGTCAAGAGGAATCATTCAGCAGCAAGTATTAGACCCCAGGAGCTGAGCTGGTCCTTCCAAAGGTCTTTCAGCTGAAGCTGGACACCTCAACCCTTTCTGTCCTCCCTGCCAAGCATATTGCCTTCCCTCTACCCATCACATCAGCTAGAGGGTCAGCTACTGAAAGTGCCACCTGAACTGCACAGCTCTGAATGCTGATGAGCTGCACTGGAGAGTGTTAAATTGAATCTGGCCAGCCTGTAAATCAGGATCATACATTTCTCCCCTCACTATTAATTTATTCAGTAGAGGAAGGCATTTCATACACTGAGTTTTAGTGTCTGTTATTTGATGGTAATCGATTAATTTTTAACTATCTTTCAGCCCTCTGATGTTCTATAAATAGCCTAAGCTAATAGAGACATTTTTACACTAGGAATGCAGATCCACTGTGAGGTTATTTGAAAGAAAAAAAAAGGAGTCTAGTCTAGTATGTTTGTTCAATGTGTTATTAACTTGGAAAGGAAATTGAGCTATAGTGAACTACATAGATCTGATTCTGACAGCTGCAAACAATTCACAGTGAAAATGACTCAGCCTAATTCACATTTTTTAATTCTTTTCTCCCCCACTTTCTTTTGCAGCCAAATAAAGGGTTCAAAATGACCTTGAGTTGAAAACCCTAAATTTATCTTAGTGTTTTCTTCTTTCTTAGTGTTATATCCAAAACTTCCTTACAGGGAAGTCAGCAAAATCAGGGGGAAAACCCAAACAACAAAACCCCTCCCCTCCCCTCCTAGTTTATTGTGAGGTTTTCAGATCCTGAAAAGGGAGGAATAATATGAATATAGATTTGATTCACTCAGCAATTCCCTATAAGAGAGAGCTCAGACCTTAATAACACGAATGGCAAATGCAGAGCTCAGGTGCCGTGGAAGGCGCATGACAGGGGATTGGAGGGAGCATGGGGCAGTGGCTGCCAGCGGGGAGTCTCATGTCACACTTCACTTGAGAAAAGGAGACTCATCATTGGCAGGGGACAGGCTGAAACTTCACCCAGGGTAGATTTCAGCCCTGTTCCTCCAGCTGCTAGAACAGCAACACAACTCTCCATTGCTTTCCCCTTCATTTCCTGGTACCTTTCTGATGCTTTTTGGTGTACCTTCTCATTTTGCTTCAAATACTTTCCAGATAGTGCTGTGGGCAATGTAAGTTGTTGTTCAGAAATTCAGTTTGGAGGGATAGGATTGACACAAATGCTCAATTGTGGTGGGAAACTCAGAAACATTAGTGGTCTTTTTTTTTTTTTTTTTTTTAATTTACATTTTCCCTGTTAGTTCACCCTGAGATCCCAATGGCATAATTTACTAATTAATTACTATTATTAGCTAATGGCAGTGAAAACTGAAATTACTGCCTGCCTTAAGCATAACAAAATTGACAATAAATCTGTAGTCTGTGAATCACTTTCTTGTACAGGTCTGTTAACCAACCACCAACAGCAGTGGCTGCCTTGACGCTTGCCAGAAAACCATCTCGTCCACTCTGGTGCACAGCCTTCATGTTCCAAAGAGAGGCGCAAGTAAGATAAAGGATGGACACTTGTGTTCCTGGGCACTGGGTACACAGAGGCACTACCAGATTTGAGAGGGCTTTGTCCTCTACCTGACCAAAAACCACGGGTGATGGTTCTGCGGAAATAGGGGCTGGAATTGGCCCTTTCAAACAGCAGCACATTCATTATCTCCTGTTTGTCACAGCAAGCGTGCACCCAACAACACAGAGATGGTTACTGCTATCAGCACCAGGTACTTGCGGGTTGAATGCAAAATGTTTTGGGGGTTTCTTCAGATTTGCATTCTCCATGTACATACATGCCACTTTTTAATGCCAAAATGTAGGCCTCTAAATCCCTTGCAGGTGTCTAAACAAGCACTCTGCTTTGCAAAATCACTGAGTCTGTTGAGTTCCCTTGAGGATTCTGCCTCAGCCTAGTACTGCCCCATGTGATGGGTGAGATTATTGCACTTAAGTGCTCAGAGGTCTTTCAGAGAGCTGTGGTGCAATTAAGCAATGGGTAACAGGTATATGAAATACAAGGGAGCTGCTGTGTTGAATGGGAGACTTGCCTCACCCAAACGTGTTTCAAGGATTCTGCCTTGGTGGAGTCAGCAAGTGGCAGTGGAGGAGTCTTCCACACCGCTGGGGTGGGCAACACGCAGGAGTTACTTTGGGATACATCAAAGGCAGTGTGCAAGGTGGGGAACCAGCAGGGAAAAGCCTGAATAGGTTTCTCAAGGATGTGGCTGAAAACAGGAAGAAGAGGAGGAGGGGCACCTGAACAGCGAGCGAGGAGGCTGCAGGAGACAGGAGGTGTGGGGATGCCAGCAGCAGAGCTCAGGAGGTCAGTGCGGGGCCCTGGCAGTGGTTGTGCCAAGACTGCCGGGCAAGGGAGTGCTGCTAAACCCGGGAAATGCACTGCAAGAGGGAGGTGGCAGCAAAGCAGTTCTCAAGGGTGGGAAGCACTACGCTCTGCAAGCCAAATGCTCTGGCAGTAGTCCTGTGCCATCCTCTCACAGCCACTGCGGTAGGTATAGATGCCTGGACATGGGAATGGGGGAGAGCCAGGAACTTCTCTAATTCACTCTGCACCTACTTTGCAGGTTAGCATCACTTCCCAGTCGCATGGGAACCCTACCCTCCATATGCAGCTACTTGCATTGGTCAGTGCTATGCAATTTTCCAAAATACATGCATGACTTTTTCACTGTGCCTTACATGTTCAAGGCAGCCCATCCTCCAGGCTCAGCCTTGCCCCAGTCCAGATGCAACCCGCTGTTATAACCCTCCCTGAGAATTAAACTGCAGAAGACGTTCTGTCTGAGAGCAGGTGTATGGGTTTGTGTCTGTATGCATGTGGATGCCTATATAACAATTATTCTCTCTCCCAATCTGAAACAGTGGGTGGTCACTAATGTTAGACCAAAATCAATAGGTAGAGAAGAAACTGTTTACAAAAGCATGACAATGACTAGGCCACTCAAAAAGGAAGTTAGCATCGTTACAAGAAGAAAACACTCAGAAGAGGGCTGTAATTTAGGGCCTAGATACCACAGTGACTGGGAACTGCATAGACAGATTAGGCAAAACATTAAATTTGTTTAGACAGACAAAACGCAAGAGTCAGATTAAAGAAATCAGCTTCAATATAGTGAAGGGAATACTCTCTCACCCTCCAAAAGTATACAAAAGACAGCAAAAACAAGAAGCTGCCAGCCAAAATTACCAATGCAGTTCCATTTAACAAAAAATCAATATTACAATAAGATGCCAGTAATGAAAGAAAAACCACAGCAGTATCTCAATAAAGATTACAAATTACAAGATTATAAATGGAGAGCCACAGTCATTTTGGACAGACAAATACGACCACAGTACAACTGGAGGCCAAACGATGGTTTAGGAAAAATGCCTGCAGCTTTCAAGAGAGCCAATGGGAGAAGCAAACATGCATCTAAGGGCAGAATTTGGCTCTAGGACTAGCCCCTGAATAATTGTGGCATGGAGATATAGAATATTGCAGAAATAAGAGACCTGCTCGTTAGAAACCCATCTAGACAAACCCATGGGAAGATCCTGGAGTAAAATTTCTGCCATTTATTTTTTTCAAGAATCTGGTGCCAGTCTTGAGTTATCTTTAAGGCACCAATTTTAGGAATGATTTCTCTTCCATCCAAAGAGCTCTTAAGTAACTTACAGGCATTTGACAAACAAGATTCACAATGCTCCAAAACCTGCTCCTACAGATGCCGCTGGTGAGGACTCCTCGCTGTGACGATGCAAGATCCGTCTCACCAAAAAGACAATAAACCAGGTAAAAATATGTGTCTCGTTTTGGAAATGAGAGAAACCACAGCTAAGGAATACTGAAGTGACTGGTTCGAAGTCTTGCAATGAGTCAGAAATAAAAGAAGAAACACAGGACTTCCATTGAATCAGCTCATTTAACTCTCAGCCCATCTCAGCTTCTGTGCAAAAAGCTTATTTAAACAAGACAAATAACACTACACACACACCCCGCACACACCTCCAGGACACACTTTCATTTTCATTCTGGCACATCTCTATCATCAAATCACTAAACAAAAAGCAGAATCTTCCGTGTAGAACTGAGACTTCTTTCTGTTTGTGCAGTGGTTTTGCAGCATCTAAGCCCATGCTTAAGAGATGTTTGTTCATCCTTGTCCTCTTTATTTCATTAGACAGTACTTTCACAGGACAGAGTATTGTCAGGACTTTTTATTTCTAAATAAACAAGTTGGAGAAAACCAAAACAAACTGCGTTAGAGGCTCAGGACAGATACTAAATGGAATCATGAGAAGGTATGGTGGAAATTACTAAACTGAATATGTAGATAGCACCTCCAGAGAATGATAGAAAGTGTAGGTATGCCATCAGGGCAGCAAAGACTTCAATATAGGCAGAGATATCTACCAGAGCTGGAAAGGAAGCTTTAGCAACAGATCACAAAGAAAATATAGATTGAAGCCAATAAACTGCAGGAAAACTAAAATCAAAATGATAGGTGAAAGAAATGCATGTATCCACATTGTGAGAAGTCCATTGAATTGAGCAAATGATACTCCTCCTAGGGGAATGATTCATTACCATATGGAAAAGACATAGCCTATGATAAAGGATGGGGGGAAATCACTGAATAGCAGAATCTACCTACAGAAATTGAAAAAGAACATTCTTGTTGAATTGTGGCAAAAGTACTTCAAAATTCCAACAGGCCTGACTAGCACAGATATGGAGGGAAGAAAAAAAAGCATGCTAAAATATGTGATATCATGCCCACAAGCAAAGGTGAAGGTCGAATCAGAGAAAATTTTAAATGCGCTGAGAAACAAGCAGCATCAGCAAGAGTGGTGCCAGAAACGAACAGATTTTATTCATCTCTACTTCAGGACCAAAAGAGGGGGAAAAAAGAAATACTGGAAGCCCTTCTTAGTTAGGGGCTGCGTCTCCATGCCACTGACCTACTTATACTTCAAGCACTATGTTTGAAGAGACATGCTAATGCTCAAGAAAAAGGTCTTATACCACAACAATATTGTATTACAACAGTGCACACAGTCTGGCTGTTAGGGGATTTATAAGCCAAGCGCACAAATAGACAGTAATGAGTTACTCACCAGAGGCTGTCAGCAAAGTTGCTAATTAGTACAAATGGTAGTAGATTTTGTAATACTGTCCCCTGCTTTAGTGGGAACTGTTCCAAGACCACCTAACCTGTATCTCACTGGATAAAAAAAAACCTTACTCCCCTTAGTCCAGCATGACATTTCTGACGATTTTAAAGTATGAGACAAAATTGGAGTTAAAATGGAAACTCAGGTGCAAACTTAACCATCAGAACAAACTGACTCACAACCGCCTAATTCCTGATGAGACACCCCACATGCAGAAAATAATTACTCCTCACTCTCATCACGAAAGACCTGATCCACTGATGTCAACAGAAGCCCTTCAATTGAATTCTGTAAGAACTGGGCCATGTCCCAAGATTGTGTGTGCCACTGCTGCTGTGGATAGCAATACACCTTGAGTTACTGAGTCTACAAAACTGATAAAAACCTCTGTTAACCAGCAGTTATAGTACTTCCATTATACACAACGTGCAGCTAAAACCATCAGAAAAGGCAATTAGAGGGGACACAGTCCTAATATGCTACCATCAAACAGAGCAATGCTTTATCTTCTCAGAATTTCAGAGGATCACAACAACAAAACTGTTGACATATTAAAGTCTCTATTAAGAAATATGGTGCTGAATGGAAAATAAGGAGAATTATTGATTGGTTATTACAGATTAAATATTTTTCTTATTTAAGAATTGCAGCAAAGTTGCATTCCTGTTCCCTCTGCCAATGAATGCACAGAAAAAACAGCACATCAAATTTAATGAGTTTTTCTGGCACTACTTCCTTCAAAAATAATCAGGTTTTAAAAACCACTGACCTGTCTAGCCACTGAGAATGTAAGACATTTTCTATTAAAGTATGTCTTTCTATCAGCAGAAATATTTTCTGTAATATTTTCTACTGTAAAAAGCCCTAGGAAATTAAACTAGATCAAAAATATTTAATATGTATTAAAAAAACAATTTAGACAAGAAAGGTCAGTAATCGAAAGGTGTGATACCTACAATCAGAGCCAAGTTACAAAAAGGTTAGCCATTTATAGCCAACTTAAACAACACACAATTAAGGTTAACTTGGCTCTGCTGGTGTATATAAACCCACACATGAGGATTGTGGGGGGCTAAGACAGTTTCAGCAGTGTCTTATTTACCTTGGCCATTTTCTTGACTAACGTTTTGTAGACCAGCTCTATTTGTAGACATCACACCTTTTCACACATTCTTTACACTTGGCATCTAACTAACACATCCTAAATGTTTGCCCCAAACACTGTATTTTGTTTAGAAAAAAAATTTGTCAGAAGTCCGTATGTACAAGAATAGAGAAAAAGACATCCTGTTCCATCAATGAACGTGCAAATTCCTGTGTGTCACAAATTCAAACCACAAATTCATCGTGACACTCTTTTACAGAGGATTAGAGGAGTTGGGAAATGAGAAGGAGACTTACCACCTGTAGATCACCCATTCAAACACAGCTGGACTGGCCATCATGAAAAATTGCTATTACGAGATGGTGGCCTGGGGAGCTGTAGGATATGAAAAGCTGATAGGGAGAGAAAAAAAAAAAAAAAAAAAAAAAGGTCTATCAAAATATATTTCAGCAGCTCAGACGTTTCACTAGAGGAAAAAGTTAACCGAAAAATGGTTGCTTTCTACCAGAAATTTATCTGTATTGTAAAAAACGAATACATTTCAGCTCCATTCCCTTCTCAAAGTAAATGGGTGTATTTTATACCAGGGGTAATTCAGTCCCATGATATCTCAACCACATTATGTGCCAATTCTCTTCTACCAGCTTTGCTCCCCTGACAGAGTATACATCGTGCAGTGCCCAGCATACAAGGACCTCCAAGAACTAGATTTCATGAATGCCTGGGCAGATGCCTCCCCTCACCAGCCAGGAAAAGCCTCAGCACAGTTGCAAAGCCTGGCAGTGGAGTTAATTTGCCCAGAGAAAAGAGCAATGTGTTACAGTTCCTTGTAGTAACCAGGAATAACACACTTTTTTTTTTTTTTTTTTTCCTCTGTTCGGTGATTTCAGTGCAACTCAGGCTCCTAAATGCTTTTATGGATCCAGGCCAAAACATATTCAGTAATAGATACTGAAACAAATTATTTCATGTGCCAGTTCTGTAGGTTAATTCACATAAGTGAGAAAACAGTTCTGATTGAAGGGCGGAGTGATTTTTAAAAATTTGATTCATACAGAAGTGTTAACAGCCTTTTGCTTATACCCACAATTGCTGAACAGAATAGAATCAGTGGAAATGTTATTTCCAAGTTCTGTGGTGTAAATAAAACCTCCTCTCTCTGACTCACATAGTGAGTCATTTTTGTCTGTACGTATTTATGCCGAGGGGGGATATAACTTTGTGCTCTGAGCATTCTTTTCATGGAGGCTTCTCATGTCTTAGATTCTCTGTTGCTCTTGCTTTCTGTGGACTCTTAAAATCTCTATCTCCAGTAATCTCCCTCTTGTTTACTGTAACCTCATCCCACTTGTTCAGCTTGCTGTCATGAGTGAAAAAAGCCATGAAGTTATATCAGTTGCAGTGCTGGCACATTATAGGGAATTATATAGAAAATTATAAAATAAGCATGAAAGGCTGCATTAGAGCAGCAACACCCAGGCAAATTTACACCTTGTATGTACAATAACTGTACGGCACCTTCAATTACTTCAGCTGAAAATGTCCGAACATCTCTTTTTTTTTTTAAGAACCTTTCTGTTCACTGTTTTTACCAAACCACCCTCACTTACGCTAACAACAGCTGGCCCCAGCCCATGTGTAAAGGCAAAAGGCTGCTTAGTCCTTGTGACAGAGAAAGGAATGGAAACTAAAACCAGCCACATTCCCAGCACACATCCATATGTGCTGTCTCTATTTTTAGCCTTCTGAGAGTCCTGTGAGACGAAGTGAGATGCAAAATATTTATGGGAAACAAAGATGGGGAGCAGGTGAGACTGTAGCCCTCCCTCTTACTAAGGTTGTGTGCCACAGGCATTGCAGGCCATTTAAGTCCCCTAGAACACCGGTCAATTTAAGAGTTTGGGCTAAGAATGTACCTGTCCAACACGTGCCACAAGCTGTACTGGTTTGTGATAATTCCGTGAGAGCTGTTGAGCTGTTTTCAAAAGACAAAGAAGAGGAAAAGTCCCTACTTTGTTCGCATCCTTATCTTTGCTGTGAATAGCTCTGGAACCACCTCTGCTTTGCCATCATTCCCGTTCCCTGTCCGTGCATGTGCCGTTCCCACAGAGCACGGTGTCCTTCCCTGCACCCTCGCAGCCCCCTGACGGGGCCAGGTGCTTCTCTTACTGCCTACAAGCTTCCTAGATTTCTGCGCCTATCCCTACAGGGTAACCAAAAATGATCTAGGCCTATAAAGAGGAGCCAAAACTGACTATTTGCAGAGGATGAAGGACAATGCCCATCTCTACTGCAGAGTGTTGTTTTACCCTTAAAATATCCTGAATGTTAAATGAGACAAGATTCTAATGGGGGGGAAAAATCATATGTAGTCAGGTGCATATGAATAAACATATATCATAACTACATGCAGGAGAGGGCCTAGATTAACAGTTTCAAAATATAGTATTTTATATATATATGCAAAACAAAACTATGTGTATATACACAAGAGACTTGATTTGTGGAGAGTGTACTTCCAAATCCAAATTACCTAAGAGAAGCAAGAGTTATGCTACTTACTTAATTCTGGCAAATTATGATGATAAAATTTTTTTGCCTTCTGTGAAATAGATGCAGCCAGTGGAGGTTTTAAACAACTCAACCTTAGTTGCCAAACAAATCAAACGTTCAAAAAGATTACGGACATTAGCAGACAATGATTTTTCTGTTTATTGATTCTCTGTAAGGAAAAAATTAAATAGTAGGCATTAGAGGAATATCACACGTACTGGCTCACACATAATACATCGGGAGGGCATGTTAATACTTTTGTTTTACTTCACTTAGTGTGCCCAGTTTTTCCCATGGCTTGTATGACAAAAGCAACGTGTTTCAGCAGGCACAGCTCTGTAATTCAACACAGTGGATCAGACTAACAGCAGAATATATGAGACATACACCAATAAAGCAGCTAGCAGGTGTTGTCTTGGAATTTCTTAAGTGTTCTCAGCAAACCAGGTGCCCACAGGAAGAAGGCAATTTTGTATCAGTTATATCTTTACACCTGTTTGCAAATGCTGATACAGACCCCTATACCACGCACTTAGCCAATAGGAAGCTAACGTACAGTAGTGACTAACTGATAATTAAAGAAAACTTTAGGAATACCATAAAATATCTGGCACAGAACTCTATCATCCGCTTAGCAAAGGCTGTTCTGCCATGCACTTATCATACTGCTCTTCCAGCTTTCATAACAATTAAGATGGTGTATCTGTGTGAATCAGGGGTTCGGTGCAATTTTCAGTGTGCTGGCTGTTTTATTGTTGTCTGATGGCTCCTTCTTTAGTCTGCAGAGGGGATCACTCTATTACTGTGGTTTAGACGGCTCACAGGTTGGCCCTTGCCCCTCTCTTTCATGAAGTAAGTATAATTAGATGATAATGCCCTTCTTGTCAAAACTTACCACTTATTTAAGCCTGCAGTAATAATTTCAATTTATTAAAGACTTAGTCAGATAGTGTTATTATCACTGTTTATTCAAACGGACATTCTTTTTCCCCTTTTTTTTTTTTTTCCCCCTCCAGGGGAACAAAAGACATAATTCCTGCAAACAGATATAACAAACCTGTCAAGTTCTCAAATGGTTAAGTTGAGCATTTTACTTGGAAAGGCTGACAAATTTTCTTCACTTCAAAATATCATTAACACCAATAACACATTTGCCCAAGCCTATTTCTAAGTTGTAAAAAAAGATTGCTACAGATTAAGACCCTTGATATAATGCTATAAGCTCCTAACAATGGTATCTTTTATAGTGAAGAGCAACTGCAGACACAAATTGCCCCCTTTCCTGCACCTTTTTCACAAAAATCAATATTAAAGTAGTAGCTGCCTTAACTCTCCCATAGACTATATGAGAAAAAACCACAGCCACGCTTAGGACAGTTTAGGTCAATAAAGAATCAATACTGTGGTTGAATCTGTAGAAAGATAAAAGACTTGGAACTCACTACAGTGTGCCCTATTGTTTCTCTCTATTTTGAAAAGAAGCTGAAGTGCCTCACATTTTTTTAAACTAGCAATGAATTTAGTGTTTGTGGAAAGCGAGGGAGGTCACTGGAGGCTGCATGTGGCTTCAGTGTCTGCAGATGAGGGGTCTGATCTTGTTCACCCACACCTCCCATTTAGTTCAAGGGGAGTCTAGGGAGCAAGAAGAATGCAGCACTGGGCCCCAAGCGGACTGGAAACCAAAACACTGTAACACACTTCCATCAAGCCCAACTCATTTATTAACTATGGAGAGACTACCCATAAAAACTCAGGAATGGAAGGGGTTCTTATCATGATTTCTAGCTCCCTGTCCATTAGGAAGAAGAGAGCTGATTTCAAGCAGAGAAAGCTCTCTGATGTATTTGGCAATTGCCAGACACGTAGATCCCACTTACAGCTGAAGTCAAGCTCACTTTCCGCATTTCACATTGTGATTTGACCAAATTTGAACTCCTTGTGAAAAAACACAGGTTCAGGAGCAAATAAATATCTCAACAGACATACAGGCTTACACGCACACACGCCTACACACGTGGTTTGGATTTGTTTGCCTCTGCTATATCCCTTTTCAGTGCACTGTACACTGTGTTTCCTTTATAAGCCTGAGAACTGCAACCATATACCTGTCTGGAGAGTAACTGAACGTGAAAAAATATTGGTTTGTGTGGACTGGAGAGTTCAGATAAAAACAATTTATGAGCCCAAATCTTCCAAATTCTTTACTTGAAGATGCACTTTGTTATCCTACAAGGGGCAGCTTCTAACACTTCTCAGCTTACAGCAATAGCTCCTGCTTGCAAAAGCTCAGAGAAAATCTAGATAAAGCTGGAACTACAGCTCTTTACAAAAATTGGTAAGGAAGTGGGTAGCAACAGAAAAAGACAGCCACAGTTTTAAATGCATGTCTGTTGAAAGAAATGACTGCATTCTTGAAAAGCTGGGGCTCTCAAATTCATAGGGAACACTCTCACCCCTGCCCTGTGGTTTAGTTATGATTAGAAAAAACAAACGTGTTTTTAACATTGTAGACCGAAATGTTCGGACCTGTAAGATGCCCTAATGAACAGTTAAAGAGTAAGCCAAGTTGTTTACATGAAGAATAAATGCAATTGTTCTATTCAGCATGAACAGGATTTTTTAGCTAAATAATTGGTCATTATTAATAATAATTAATATCATTATTACTATTACTGGGGTAAAATTATCTTTTAATTTATTATATTGCCTGGCTCCTTTTCTACAGCACAAGATCTTCTAATCATCCTGACCTCCCTGTCTTCCACTGCAAATACTGGAAACATGGAAATGCATGGCAGTAAATGCACACCCAGGACAATCTTGGCATACTGACAAAAGAGTTTCTGAGGTGCTCCAGTTTGGAGCAGTACTTCACATCAAGGAGAAGATCGAAAATATCCGCTCTTTGCTCTAACCCTAGCACAATGTCAGAGAAAGAAGACATGTAAATAAGCAAATAATCAGAGTCTTCAGGGTAGAAGTCTCAATGGTTTTAGCAGGACATTGTGGAGGTCCAACAAAGCACTCAACTAAAGTTGCCTCAAACATTCACTACTGGAGTTCTCAGAAGCAAACAGCAAAATTTCTAAAGTTCAACTATTTCACTTCTATGGCTCAGACTTTTTTTCTATTCAAAATACGCTCTTCCTCTGTCTTTTGTACCTAAACAGTGTCTTCTTTTACTATTCTGTTGTCTCTTTCCCACAGCCTCTCCTTTCAGACAAAGCTGCTGCTCATCTCTTTCTCCAGCCCTGGCTATACTTTTCATCCTTGCTGACCATTTCCTCAGCTCCTTCTTCAGGGCCTATATTAAGCTTCTCAGACCTTTCCGAATTTGTGGTGAGATTCTGCCACAGCATTCCTTTTGGATGGCTCTTGCTACCTGACACTCATCTGGAAAGGTCTGATAACATCTGTCTGTGTGCTGGTGTCCCAAAAAGGTTTGGAAAGGGAGATGTGCTGGGAGGTTTAACACAGATTGTCAGATGTACTGCAGCTTCACAGAGGGCTTCAAACAAGTTAGACTTTGTGATGGGAGGTGGGGGAAGAAAAGCAAAGTGCATTGACCTCTTTCAGTCTAATGACACAGAGATACATTCACTCTGCAAATAGCCAGCGTGGGTTAAGATTTTAAGGCCCTCCAGTTGATTGTTACCACCTATCTGCTGGCAACTTAAACGGCCAGTGAAAGCAGCCTGTTGGCTTTTGTGCTGAAGCAGTTTAGGGAGCTATCAGACATTCACCCAGCTGGGTTACTGTTCCAGTTTGTTCCCAACAAGATGCGTGCCCTAATTATGGCTGAGGTTAGGTATTGGGTCAAAGTATGGCTTTAGTTCTGAAAGACTTATTTTCCTAAACTTGCCACTAACTCATTTTATCAAACCCACACCAGACAAATACAGTACTGCTTGCTTTCAGCCTTATAGAGTAGCTCAGACAGCAAGCCTGACAAGAGAGTAGGCTCTGAGTAATCTCCCCCCTTAGTTACTCCATCATCAGCTGAACAATGCCAGGACTAATCCTGCTCTCACTGACTTTCAGTAGCACAGGGTCAAGCGCAATATCATTATCTTTTCGTTTGATTTACAGTAAAATATAAAATCAGAGCTTTAAATAGTGAGCAAACGTCAAAACCTTAACAGTTTTTTTCCCCCCATATCTCCAACAACATTTCTTACACTTCCCCTCTCCAATTAACAATGCCTTTTTGAGCCAGCTCCTGAGATGCATCTCTATGCGTTTGTGTGCTAGTGCACAGGGCATGGTAAAAGTCTGATCCTTATTATAGCCTGTAAGACAAAAATAGTTCTAGACTTACTTGACTTTTGTAAAAGGCAGAAACAACAAAAATTAATCTTTACACAAACAACCCAAGAGAGCATTTAGTGGGGCTTTTCAATCTATTCATGATCTGTAATTCCCAGCCCCCAAAGTTTCCATGTTACGGCTTAATATCTAGGGAGTCCATATGTTGAGGGAACACAGCAGAACCAAAATGAGCTGAAAAAAGAATGTATTAGATTCAAACATGGTATAAAACAGTACCCAAGGAGCCCTTGCTTCATTTTCTCTACCTGGAACCATGGGACAGTGCAGCCATCTCAGCCTCATTGAAGTGTGACATTTCTTTTGAATATGACAGTGGTGGCGACCTTGTCATTAACTGATGCTGCTAGCAACACTTCAGCTTTCATAATTCAGTTATTTTTCAAGCCACTGGTTACTGATCCCCCAATATAATTTCAATATAATTAAACCATATTAAAAATAATAATAATAAAAAATCAGCACACCTTCTGATCAAATACTAGTCAATGTTTGACTTGAACTTACTAAGCAAGGAAGTTTTCAGTTATGGTTTAAGCAGTATCCTTAACTTCTTGTTGTCACGCCTGGCATTCAGGCATGCACACGAGAGCCCCTGTTACTCTGTAGCTTCTTGCTCTGGCTGAGGCATAGATCGAAATTTTTCAGTTGTAATGCTAAGGAGCTAGGGCTGAATCTTTTGCCACAGCTGTGTCAGGGCTAAGCAGAGCTACGCAAAGCCATGTTTACTTCCTTCCTGTATTCACACCCACCCTCTGGGAGGCAGGTAATGCCTGATTTGGCCTGTGTGCAGCCTCTGGGCTAGAAACGTCTTGCTTCTCCTAGGTGACCCCTAGGACTGCTGGTAGCATTGCACTGCTTGGTTAGAGGAATCTGTCAGGAGCCAATTTTTCTGTGTTGCTAGAACCTCCTCAGAGACCAACCTGTTCCTTGGATTTACCGTTCTGAAAGAGAAAAAAAGAGACAGGCTTCTGGGAATGAAATCTGCCTCCAGTTTTATAGGCACAAAGATGGTAGATGGTCAAATGCAAGTGCTATCCTAGGGTGGCAAACCATCCATGTGCAGTCTGCTGTTGCGTAGCATTGGCCCTGTAAGCACAACAGCCGGTCTGCATGCGCATATGCCAATGGCTGTGGAGTAACATGTGTGTCTGCAGAACTGAGGCAGGGAAGGCATTGCTGATGCCTTTGAAAACCTGATCCTGATCTCTTTTTTTCATATGAATCCTGTGTTAAGCACACTTAAATTCCTTTCTTTCTTTCTGCACTTTTTTACTTCTGCCATTGGCAACAACCACCAGAAACCTGAGAACGTTGCTAATTTCCTGGTGGATTTGTCCTCTCCTGCTTGGCAAGACTAGTCATTCTTCCCTTCCATTTTGTTGCCCCAAATCACCAGCCCTCTGTATGTGTGAGCTTAGCGCACTTTGCAAAGGAAAAGTTGACATTGCTGCCTTTCCATCATGGCCTTCACCTACCATTGCTGTGCTTCCTTGTTTCCCTGTGCTTGGCTGGGAACATATTGCAAGTTGTGAATTCAGTAGAGGTCCTTTATGGATGCTCAGCAGCAACCTAGTTAAAATTCATCCAAGAAAGGAAGGAAAGAGAAACAGCAGCTTTACGGATGCCAACAGTGCTCTGCAATGTTTCAGGAGATGAGGAGCTAGTCTCAGGTGTCCCTCTCCTCTCAGCTTGCCATTCATTTGAAGTCTTCCAATTCAAAATGAGTCATTCTACCTCTTCCCCTTCTTGAGCAACAAACCCCCAAAAGAAGGTTCCCTGAGGAAATATGAGGGCCTAAAAATTCAGTCCTCTGAAAGTTGCAGGGTGATGTTAATCCCATCTAGCGGGATTCTGACAAGCCTGAGAGGTGGGCCCATGTGAACCTTGCAAAGTTCAACAAGGATGAGGTCCTGCATGGGGGCTGGGACAATCCCAAGCACAAACACAGACTGGGCAGAGAACAGATTGAATGCAGCCCTGAGGAGAAGGACTTGGGGTGTTGGTGGACAAGAAGCTCAACATGGCCCAGCAATGCATGCTTGGAGCCCAGAATGCCAACTATATCTTGGGCTGCATCAAAAGGAGCGTGACTGAGTGTGGTTGAGGGAGGTGCTTCGCTCCCTCTGCTCCACTCCTGTGAGACCCCACCTGCAGTACTGCGTTCAGCTCTGGGGCCAACATAAGGACAGGGGCTTCTCAGAGCGAGTCCAGAGGAGGCCACAAAGATGATCAGAGCTGGAGCCCCTCTGCTATGAAGACAGGCTGAGAGAGTTGGGGTTGTTCAGCCTGGAGAAGTGAAGGCTCCAGGGAGACCTTATAGCAGCCTTGCAGCACCTACAGGGAGCCTACAAGTAAGCTGGAGAGGGACTTTTTACAACAGCATGTAGTGATAGGCCAAGGGGGAAAGGCTTTAAGTTGAAAAAGGGTAGATTTAGACAAGGTATTAGGAAGAAATTCTTCACTGTGAGGATGGCGAGGCACTGGCACAGACTGCCCAGAGCAGCTGTGGCGGCCCCATCCCTGGAAGTGTTCAAGCCAGGCTGGATGGGGCTTGGAGCAGCCTGGTCTAGCAGAAGGCACCCCTGCCCATGACACGGGGCTTGGAACTAGATGATCCTTAAGGTCCCTTCCAACTCAAACCATCCTATATAAATACATTTCATTCCTGTCCTCTGCCTGAAATTCTGCAGCAGTTACAGTCACAGCCAATAACTACAGAAAGGACTAGAGATAGTTATTTTTCAGTTGGTGAAACAAAGATCTAATTTTTGCAGCAACTTTGCACGCTACATCACAGCTCAAAGACTTGTTTTGGAGCCAGGCAGTATGTGACCCCTGTAACAAAAGATTTGAGAGGTAACACAGCCATGTCTTTAATTACACTGCCGTTAACAGTTGCACTTCACAACACACACAAGATGACAGAAACTGGAGAACACAGAGTTGGATTCAAACTAAAAGAAGATGTGAAAGTTTCAATTAACACAATCCTGCATGATTTAAGAAAAATATTCAGGAGTGGTATTTATTTAGCCTGCAGCCAAAGTCCATTACTGAGAATTACTCTTAATTAGAGTTGTGCAAGGTTGGGAATATCCACTCCTATCATGATTCTTTCACCTACCAGAACTACCAAGCTTGCTGCGCCTCTGGCATTTCTAGCCTGGTTAGAAAAATAGCTAGATGATAAAAGTATTATTTTAAACAAGATAATCTAACCAGTAACACATAGAAAAAATATTTGTTTTACTTGTCCTTTTAATCTGACATTCGCAGCATCATCAAAGCAGCTCTGTTCAAAATATTGCCCCAAAAAACCTGTGTGAGGACAAGGTTTACCAAAGACTGAACCACTATTAAACAAATGAATGCTTTGTCTGAGGGTTTTCTGTCATTAATTGCTAATTTCTCTTCTTTGGATGAACACAACCCAGACTGTTCCCTTTCCAGTGGCAGCTCTAACTGGATTCAACACCCAGCGAAATTTTTGGGTAGGGTAGTAGATTAAGTACATGGCCTCACCAGCAACATGAAACAGGTATGGTGTGCAGGACTAAGGAGAAATACTCACTCGGGAAGAAGACCAATATACGAGCAAAAGTCAGCTTTCATCAATAACAACATCTCAGAGGTCTAGGAGAGAGCTCAAAAGACTGCCCAAACAAACCATTCTCAAAAACATCATGTCAAACTTGGTTCCACCTTTTGAAAGAACATCTCTCATAAGAAAGCAGGTCTTGTTAGTCCTTGAGTAAATAGCCGTAAATGGTTTTCACTAAGTGGAGGAGGTCTGGTGGGGCTCTAGGCACCACACAGAGCAGGGCTAGGCTCCAGACCTGTGACTCAAACTCCCAACACCCCAAAACAGGGGATATCGTGGTACCAGCCACAAGCATACCTTTGAGTCAACCAGCTTTTCAACAGAGTTCTGTCAAGCCCATGTCTGAAATAAGTCTTCAGACAGAGCAAGTAAGGACAGAGTAAACAATGATTAAACATTACTCCATTTTCAGCATTACTGAGGGAACATAAGAATTAGCAAAGAACAAGACCAAAAGGTTTTGAATTTGGTTCAGATATGCTCTGGAAATACCAAGGGTCTATTACTTGGGACACTCGGACATACAAAATGGGGCTTATCTGCAGTTCACTACCTGTTCCTTAGTGCTGTAAATATCCCTGCTTCCAGAGGCAGCAGGAGAGAGCCAGAAAGCAAACACACAGACAGAAAATAAAGGAAAAGACTGAAGTTCAACAAACTTAAAACTCTTAACAGTCTCGGTTTAAGCCTAATGGGAGCTTGAGTCATTTCATCTGTTCCTAATTGCTTTGCTCACTCCTGGTGAGAGCTGAGAGCCATTGTCATGTCAAAGGATGGAAACAGTCCAAAATACAGAGTGAGTGACTACATCGTTACTAGAAGAGAAGGAAGCAGTTGAAAGCCAAACCATGATTTACCTTTTTGCAACTACCCACCCAAATCAAACTTGCAGATACATAGTCACAATCCAGATCTATAACTTTAGGTGTTGATTCAAACTGTTTTTTGATTTCCCAGGTTTTTGGACAAGTGATCTATGAAAAGGACGTGAGTCACACATGACATCACCAGAACACCATGCAAGAAGCTGCATAGTTTCATGGAGCTGAGTAAATACAAAAGGTACACAGTGCCCTGCAGCATAAGACAAACTGATATTCATGTGAATTATTTCTTTAAACCATAGTCTTGAATGCTGGAGAAAATTTAAGGAGCAGTAAGACTTTAAAGTGAGGTAGAGCCAGGAGCCTTGAGCCTTATTAAACAAAAACAATCAGAGTATCCACATTTTTGTAGTCCTACTGTGAAGCTCCAATAAACTTTACCCCAAAACCTCCATAACACTCCTTACCCAACTTCATGGAAAACGAGAAGTGATTCCAGAGGTTGGCTGACTATTTAATACCTCTTGTAGTAGTTAAAAAGGCCGCTTTCTTCTTCTCTCTCACACTCTTTTTTTAACTTTTACTGCAAAACCATTAAAGAAAGAACTAGTTGTAGTAATAAAAGGTAGCTATATTCCCACAGGGAGAAGGGGAATGGTGGTTCCTGTGTACCCTTAGCGCTCTTGGCAGGGGTACTTATAAAGAAGGTGAAGGTCACAGGAAAGAGAACAGAGTATTTTCTGTTCAATGGAAAATAGAAACTTCCAAATGCGAAAAGGAATTTTAGGCAAATTTTATTTCCTTCTTTAACAGCCCTGACATCATATTTCTCTACAGTGACATCATGGCTTTAAAGTCACAGCATCCAATGACACCAATGCATCAGAAGCCTTACAAAGCAACACCATTTGGTGTTTCTGATTTTCTGAGACACTGATGAAGCCTAGACCTGAGCAGATCTTCCTGCTCAGCTAAGTTTCTCTGTGTTTATAAAATCATATTTAAACCTTGCAAGTAACATCTTGCTAAAGTGCCCAGGGCTGGCAGGGTACCTTTGCTGGAGGGAAGTTAGAAATACAATAGTAAAAAATACACAGTTAGGTTTAGTCAGTAAGGCTTTATTGTTCCACTGCTCCCTGCTTCCTCACCCAAATCAACAAGGCACGCCTAGGAGGAATACCTTCTGGGACTGCTCCACCAAGCCCAGCTACCCAGAAAAGCTGCATTACAAACCTTATAACACTTTCAGGAAAACATGTTTTTTGAACTGCATCATCAAACTTCAAGGCAGCTCAACAGCTATACAGTGTGAGCTTTGGTTTCAACTATATTTACCCTCCTGAAACAGAGAGCAGGATTTGGCCTGCTTCTTTTTAACAGATCTTCTTAGTGACAGAAATTTGCTAGTCTCTGATGCTTGCTAATAAACAGATGCAATTGCCATTCCCAGTTTAAGAGAGAAGGAACCAGAGCCAGGAGAGAGCTTCAAAGAGACTGAATTACCTCTCTCACCTGTAGGGATGTGATTATGTCTGGCAGAGTGCTCTGGGGAAGCAGCTTTCACCACAGCCGTCAGCAGCCCAGAGTACTGCAGAGCTACAAGCTATGTTTTCCCCAAACTCCTGTACCCTTCCTGAACTGGAGTATTTATTTAACAGCAAGAGATAGAGCTGCACATTTTGCAGCATGGATGTGATAAAACAATGAGAGGCTGGAGATATTTTTACAACCCATCCTGGTGGAAAACCCTCTGTCCACACACACAACAAAAGTACATGAAATGAAGGCAATGCACTGTAATTAGTCTGCACCAAACTAATAACAACTGCTGGTCACTATGCTCTGGCAGTCTGCACTACTGCTTTCCTGGCAGGCTCTTTTGTGGCTGAGATTCATAGAGTACCAGCAAGGAAGGGAAAATATGGAGCCTCCCTTTAAAAAGTCTGTGTGTCTACAACAAGTAACAGCTGTTGCTATTTTAATACTGTCTCAGGACTCGTATAGATGTGACATCACACAGAACCAAGGCTTGGCCATCGATTTTACTGCCAATATACCTTAAACTGTAGGGATTTTGTTACAAATTTGTATGTTGCATGTGTGTCGGAAAAAAATCCACAACTGGAAACCTCCATGTAGTTTCATCCCTTTGTAGTAACTCTGTGAGACATAAACTGTTCTCATTTTGGAATTAAAACATTTAGTAACTTTAAGCTGAATAGAAGTGAACAAATTCGTTACTGTCAGAATTTATTACACATCCAAACAAAAAAGAATTTTGATATTTGACTGGTAAGCTGGCCAAGCAAGAGGAGGTGGGGATGGTTTGTATTCTAATTTCAAGCTGCAGGGCTCCCAGGTGTATTGTATAGGATTTCCTGTAATTTACAGGCAAAATAAGCAGTCTACAGGAAAATGTTTGCCACACTGTACATGCGTATTAATTACACAGCAGGATAAAATGATTTCTTTGTGATAGGAAGGGATGTGATCTACAGGCAAACTATTAAACTGATGTGGAAATGCAGACATTCTTCTGCTGTTAAAAAGGGCTGTTGGACTCAGGGAAATAAAATTGGCGAGTGTCTTCTCACACTTTGTATTCCCAGGTCTGTGACGGAAGCGTATCACAATGTGCCAGACTCCATGGGTACCGGGGAAGGGAGACATCTCCTTACAAACACGCTCCAGGAACCTCGCTGTCTTGGCTGTCCTGCGGGGGCCACTTCTGAACTGAGTTCTTCCGAGAGAAAGACCTCCCCCCTCCAGTGAGAAAGGAGGAATTTTAAGATTTCAGGTGTGTATTGTTCAGTATCTCCCCAAGCATCGTATAATAATACAATTGAATTCTTACTAGGATCATCAGATAGATATCATTCTTTCACCTACCACTGAGCACTGAGAAAGCATCGCTTTTCATTACCACAGGTTAGTGCAATATGAAACTAGTTGGAGAAAGGCAACATGGCACATCACAACCTCTCTTAAAAAAGATGAGGGAAATTCTTTTTAGATATGTAGTCAAGGCTTGAGACATAAAGGGATATGAGACGAATAAATAAAATATTCAGACTGCGTTTCTCAAGACCAAATTTTGTGTAACTGTACAGGCTTGTTCTCACTGTGAGATGAGCAATTCTCATTACACTTGTGTTCAGATGCAATTTCTGAAGCAGAACTTTACTTTTTTTTTTTTTTTTCCCTCCCCCCCAACTGGTATGAAGAAGAAATCTCACCCGCCACATGCCTTTCCCCAAAGAACTGGTTTAGACTACATATGGTTGGCATTCGGGAGGGAGCAGCTCAGAAACACGGTTTTGTTTGACTAAAGCATTCCTTAAAACATAAAACCCTCAAAGCAAAACTTATGCCTATATTCTTTGAACAATACAGCCTGGATAGGGGCTGAGGATCAGATTACCTCAAGGTTTATCTGCAGATGACATGCGGGCTTTTAATGATGTTGAATTTTACATTGCATTTAGAAGGAACACTTCAACAGCAGTCCAGGTTAGTACGTCACTGCAAGTTAGCATTTCTTTCCTTAGCTGAGAGGGAGGGCAGAACAACAGCTCTGCACCGGAACATTAGGACAAGGCTTACGAAAGGCACTCGCCCCTGCCTTTGGAAAGGTTCTTGCCTTTCTTCTCAACTAATGAAACAGAAGGTAAAGCCAAAAGAGAAAGGGCATATATCACTTATTGCCTAAACATCTGGACTGCCCAGAGAATCTGTTATCACAGATGCCTTCAAGAGAAAATCTACACATCTCCAGAAGATAGCATACTCCTGACAAATACAAGTTTCTGGGTTCAATACTGTAGCAACTGGCTGAAATCTTGTCACTTATGGCCAGAGCACAGTGGGCCTGCCACACGCGGGAGAATCCCTGGTCCCTGTGGCCACAGGACCAGGCAGGTCCTTGTGACAGCAGGTGGAACACAGCCAGCAGCATGCTGCTGCAGTGACCCGGGCAAACCAGACCCCGGGCTGCCTCCGCAGGGGCGTTACTACACAGAGACACGACTGTCCCCCTCTACTTAGTGCTTGTCAGGCCACACCTGCAGTACCATGTACAGTTCTGGTCCTTACAATTCAAACAAGGTGTGAACAGACTGAGAGGGCCCAAAGGAGGGCCACAAAGATGGTCCATAGGCTGGAGAACATGCCCTATGAGGAAAGACCAAAGGGTCTGTTCTCTCTGCAGAAGAGGAGGCTCAGGGGACACCCCATCACTGTAGTGCAGTACTGAAAGGGTGGCTACAGGGAGGACGGAGGCTCTCTCTTCACAAGGAGCCAGATGGAGAAGACAAGGGGCAATGAGTACAGGCTGCTCCAGGAGAAGATTCATCTCAGTATATAAGAAAAAATTTTTTACAGTGAGAACAATCATTCACTGGAACAACCTCCCCAGGGACATGATAAGAGTCCCCATCACTGGAGGTTTTGCAGAATGCAACTGGACAGGGTGCTAGATAATTTCAGCTAGGCTCGCTTTCCCATGAAAGGTTGGACCAGATGATCTTTCGAGGTCCCTTCCAACCTGGGCTTTTTTATGCTTCTTTGATTCTCTCCAGCATAAAAGACAGGAGAGAGGACAAAAAACAAGTTTTTTGACCACGGCCAACATGGGTCAGTCAATGGACAGAGAGAGAAGTAAGAGTGGAGACAAAGCTGCAGCGACAGCTAAGGCATTACATGGATATTAGCACAGAAGCCATTCTCTGAGCTGTCTTTGCTGTGTGCCCGAGGACTGGTGGCTTTGGTGTAGTGAGGGAGTAAGTGATCTGTGGACACTCCCCGGTTCAGCCTAGCTCTGCTGTTTGGACAGCAGTACAGCCAAACTCTACAGAAAACAAAATCTCTTCATTTGCTATTATGTTGGTAGGACACATAATCTAGACCCATCTTTAAATGCTGCAGCCCTTAATGGTCTCCACAATGTAATAAAACTTTAATAAAAGTGACTGTCACTGTTTCAGCTCAGTCCCTCTTTCTGCCAGAAATCCCTCCAAGGGAGTGTTGCTCTGCCATCATCTCTGAGGCATTCTTCCCCTCCTCTTCAAGATGGGAAATAAAAAAATGTTTCTGAAAATTTCTAGAGAAAATAGAGCTTCTTTTTTCTTAATTTCTTGGAGGTGTTTTGTTGACAAGAAAATAGAAAGCATGTGTGTCTGCTTCTCTTAGTGTACTTCCAAGTAATGAAAGTATTTAAGGAGGTACAATTATGGACTTGGCAAGCACCTGGGGCTCTTGGAACTGCTTTTTCACACTGAATAAACACTGCAGTTAATCTGTTTATGTTACACTGCACTGGAAAACTATCTCCAAGAAAAGACTACAAGTATGTATTTTCCACTCCTTTCCTTTGTTTTTAATGTTAAATTAATAACTTGTTTGAATAATTTTATTTTTCTTTTTTATCTTTCTGCTCACAAGATGGCCAGTCAAAAGCAGTTTTTAATTACCAAAGACATAAACCTAGGGATTGCTGCACTAGGTCAGACCAATGATCCATTCTTGTTTTGGCAGTGGCCAACGGGAGATACTTCAAAGCAACGTGTAGGAAGCACTGTAATGAAGAGTAACAGCATAACTTCCTGCAGGGACCCGAGCTTCTTAACACACACATCTTACTGCTTGCACATGCACCCACCATGACAGTTTACATCCCTTCATTTAAACAAATATATACGTATATATGTATATAGACCATTATCAGTATCTACATGCATGTTGAATCTTTGATTCCATCTAATTTTTTAACCCATTCATCCCTTAGAGTCATGTATACCTTGTGGCAGTTAGTTCTGTAATTTAAATAAGCAGTCTGTGAAAAACAAATGAACAAAAAAACCCCCAAACCATAAACTACCTGGTTTAAAAAGCAACCTTGTTAGAATGAGAGGAGAGCATACAAGCCTACCCACTGCCTGCCACCCACGCCTCTCGCATCCTCACAGTGCCTGTGGTTATTGGATCAGAGATACTACAGAGTATAGTATCTGTGCCTAACCCTCTCGGCACCAGGTTACGTATTAATTGTCTGTGAATTTGCCTAAGTCCCTTTTGTTGATGCTGTGTGCTCCTACAACTGCCATTGCATCCCAGTTCCCTAACGGCTTCGTAAATAAGTTCCCTCCTTTCATCTATTTTCAGACAATCTCTTACCAAATATAGAGTGCCTCCTAGCTCTTGTACTGCAGGATTTGATGGATTGTCCTTCTGCTTTCACCTCATTTTCCACTAGCTTTGTAAAACTCGGTCCTTTCCCCTTCTCAGCCTTCGCCAAATGGAGGAGTCCCAGCTTCTCCAGTTTCTCCTCATAAATGCAAGTGCTCCATCCCTTTAACTGCATTATTTAACCTTTCTCTGGACCATTTCTAAGTGCACTATGTCCCTCTTGAGATGCAGAGAGCAGAATTGTGCATAGCATAGCACTTTTTTATTGTAATGCTGATTAAAAATACAACAATACTTTTGATTCCTTAGCACCTATGAGCCATATGCATGGACATTTCAGCTGGGTTTATGCATGAACAGGGGACACAGCATTGAAAAATTCCCTATTCCAAAACCAGTTCCTTGGATAAGTGGGAACCTACTTATCTTAAACCCAGAGACCAAAGGTGCAGCTGATCCGAAAATTATTTTCTTTCAGAGTATGGCTTGCCAACACAGGAGAGGTCTTACACAAGGCAATTTTGAATGTGGAGAATGTTAAGTCACCAAGACAGACTAGTTACTACTTTGTACATTATACAACAGAGCTAAACCTTACTTACCACAAACATGCTATGTAAACCAGAGTGCTTAGCTGCAGTATAAGCCATGGAGACTGCTTGAGTCATGATAATATTTGATAGGAAGTTTTACTATGCAAATGTTGACGTGTGTGATGCCTGTATGGTCTCAGTACCTGCTGCCTCTAACAAAGCTCTCGAAAGAAGCAGCACCCTGAGCACTGTATAGGAACCTGACACATGGTCTGAAAAGCAGAAGTCATCGTCCACCCTGCTGTCTGAACTAGAGAGCAATAGCTGGTTCAAATTGCCCAGTGCTAAGTTTGGCTTACTGTGTTGCCTGGGGAGCAAAATCAGCAGCAGCCGCCAGCAGCAGGCGGAATAGACGTGTGCTTTCTCCTGACTATACAAGTCCCTGAATATGGCCTTACTATTCATGTTAAAAAAAAATGCAAACTCATCCTTTGTTCATGCTCTGAACTACAACTACGAACTGCAAGCAAATCTTGAGAAGATTACACAAATACTACAAGTTAGCCAGTGCATGCTGAGCCTTGATAAATAATCACTATGTCCTGCCCTGCTGCTCTTAGACCCTGGAAAAGAGTAGCCAAGAATTTGAAAACATGACTAGAAAATTTCCTTTTCAAAGTCCATAAAGCTGTACACTTCATCTTTTCCTCCCATGTTAGGCCCAAATCCTCTAGCTTTATTTGAATATGAAGTACCAGAGCACAGAAGTCAGTAAGAGCCCTCTTGTTGACTTCAGTTGGCATTGTATTAGGATTGGTGTTTTTAAAATCGTAACAGTACAAGGAGGTAAAAACTGTGTCCATAAGGTTAAAGAAAAGCGTGTGTGTTTAAAACATTGAAGAAATTGTTCTGAGAACAATTCATCTTTCTGAAAATATGAACCCTATGATGCTGCCAAGGTCAGGGAGAGCTGTGATAATTTAGTGCGTAAGTGCTAGTCATACAGCACAATGCCACATTATTTAATTTTGTAACACATTCATACAACTGCCTGACAATAGCCATGGACGTTAACACTACCTGTGGGCTGAGGTCAAGGCAACGTAGTTTAACGTTGAAACAAAAGAGCTAATTGGATTCCTGTTCAAGTTCTAGCTAATTATGTGATCGGAGTTACTCTTCTTCTTTCTGCCTCGGTCAGCTCATCTGGAAAGGAGGACCACAGTGTGACTCATGACTGAAACGTGAAAGAAAAATGCCATGCATATGCCTGGCTTCTGGCTTATTTGGCCATTCTTTCTAATTTCTCTGTCCCTTTTTTTGCCATTCAACTCTGGTTTGTGAATTCCAGGCCATTTCCCTCAGAGAGTAGAAACACCACTCACCTTGTGAAGTGGGAAAGACTAATATTAAAAAGGAGAAGCCATCTTCAGCTGTAAAAGTTAGATGTCTTGCTAATGCCAAAACTAATAATACAGAGATATTTGAGGCTTACACTTCTTTCTTACAACTGGCAGTGCACAGAATATTTTATAAATAAGACTACAACACATGCCTGAACCCTTATAGAGACAAATAATCGCTATGCCCCTTCCACAGAAGAAATGCATAAACACAGAGCAGTTAAATAAGCAATCCAATGACACTGAAGAAATTCAAGACTAAAAAAAACAAAACCCCAGATTTTTTGCCTCCTTGTTTCTAAACTCATGAAACAGACTTTTCTCTCAAAAAAATGGGATTAAATAATTTAATTAAAGACATAACCTCATTTTATATTAAATTGCATGGAAAGCTCTCTTCTGTTTGCAGAGGAGCTGAGAGTCACCCTCTGAAATGGCTGTTGTATAGTCTGACTTTCAAAATAATATCCTTTCAGTGCACAAAAGGAGAGAGCAAAAGATATATGTCCTCTGGCTCAATGTATGTGGTTGTCTCCAAGGGGTTCATACAGATGATCAGACCACAAACTGTCAAATGCAGAGGAGTAGGGATGTCAGGAGGGAGAATAATTCCAGCTCAAAACTCGGACAGACTCAAATGCCAGCGTTCAGGAAGGAAGAACCAGTGAACCCCTCTTGTCACACACCCTCTGCACTGCCCAGGTGCAGAGCTGTGCCCCAATAGTACTGCGTTTGGAGCTGCAGCCTTTATCTTTGGAAGTCCTCCCCCTCCTGAGTGCCTCCACATGCAGGGGACTGCATGTCCACAATTCCCCAAGCAGCAGATTGCCTTAGTTTTATTTTTGGGGAGGACCACTACAGGGTTCATCCCTGTATGCACAAACGAATAAACAGTTGCATTGAGTCCCCACAGGCTAAACTTCAAGTTCCTTCTGCAGATGTGTTTTTGTTACAAGATGTGGTGCACTGTTGTGCCATGTAAAAAATGTAGTTATTCAAAGAAGTGGTTTTAAGTTCAAAGATAATGTCATGTTCATTTGGAATATAAACATGAGCAACGCACTCACAGATACACTTTCTGTCTCCCTACATCCCTATCTCAGCTGTAGGCAGGGTGGTAATATATAAAGAGAGAGCAGGTGGGATTTTTTTAGGTGGGGAAGAAAAGTCTTATAGCTCTAAAGCAAAGTTCTCTGCCTATCCCACAGTTTGGAAATGAAACAAAGATGTCTCATGAATTGAGCAGGCATGCTGCAAAATAAAAAGAAACAATAGCATGCAGATCAATGCAAGAAATTCACTGATTAAAACGCAGGATTTTATTTCAAAAGAGTTCGGGCAGAGTCTCCATTTTCCCCCACTACTTCTATCACCTGTATGAAGAGGCCACTGGACTTACATGTCCAAAAGCTATTTATCAACTTATATTTGGTATCTCACAAGGTCCGAGTCCTCAAAGAGCTCAGAAATAGAGAGCTTTTATGTTGGCACCTACTAAATAGCCTCGCTTGCTGTATGTAAATGGCCTCTGTCGCCACAGAGATTTTGCTGAAGGCATTTGCTCTATGCATGTAAATCTTGACACTATTCAGAGGAACAGGGTTAGGACTCTGATCTCCCTGTGTAGTCAGTGAAGAAGGATAAGCCCTGTAAGCAGGATGAGAGGGAGGTTGGAGGACTAATGATTTAACGTGCTTTCTGTGAGCAGGCAGTCCCCACATCTGAACTTCCATCCCCTGCCTACTAGGTTTTGTAAAATGCTTGGGAAAAACACTTTGCACGTCATCTTCTGCACATCAGCAGTGTAAGACAATTAATCAGGGATTCCAGTGCCACGTCATAAATCATGGCACCTTGTGTCACTGACACCTGAAAGACAAAATGTGTGAATCTGTCTATAACGATATCCTTTCACTCAGGCAGAATCACTCTGGCCTTTCAGTGTGTTTGCGAGCACCATTGCTGGCAGTCCAAATGGCTCAGCTTCGGGGTCTGATCCTGATCTCACTGATTTGGTCATGCTTATTAACTTAGACATTTTACTGTGATAAATGGTCACACGTGAAAATCAAAATGGAGCCTTCAGCAGACAATAGCACGGGAAAATAATCTCCACACTGCTTATTCCATTATCACAGACTAATTGGAAGACCTGGAAAAGTCCCTCCATGTCATTAGCTGTCTATGAGATAAGATAGCTACAGCAGACCAAATTCTTCACCAAGATGGCTATCATAATGCAGGAGGGATCTGAAGTCCAGGCTGTATACCACTCCCACAAGAGATATGCAGTGGGGAAATATCCCCGAAATGGGATTAAACCATTACGTTTAGAAACACAAACACATAGAGACCTCCTACTAACTCAGCAGAATCTTTTGAAAGTTGGCACTGTCAAAACAAACACAGTCGCCTGTAGCACCCTTCCACCACTCCTGCTGACAGCGCTAGTGAGGAGGAGGAGGTGCTGAGTACTTTGTTATTATGAGGAGGAGGATAGTGTTGGGAAAGGTGTTGAGTTTGACACAGAAGTATCAAGAGCAGGAAAGCGAAAGTCAAGGAAATGAGCCTTGTGCCATCTAAAATTGCTCTGGCACTAAACCTACAAAAATCAATGACTCTGCTTTCACAGGAGTTTACACATAAACCTGAGGGAGCGTACAGCACGAGTTGCACCAGATGGAGAGTCACTGGAAGTAGAGAGTGAGACGGGAGCAGCGTTAGTATCTATCAGCTACATCAAACCAGAATTCACAAACAATAATTAGGGCTATTCACATCTATCCCTGACTTTTACATCTGCTGTATCAGTGTGGAGGGAGAGATAGCACAGAGAGAAAACCAAAGTGTAATATCTGCCAGTAGCAAAAGGTTTGTTTATACTCTTACGTATTTGTGCCTTTTATCTGAGTGAAAACTTGGTGATACAACAGTCTGAATGTTAGGTTAAAAGTTATTTTTCCCTGGTTCCACCTTTTCAAACCCATTTCATCACAGCAGCTTGTCTTCCTTTGCCCTCCCTCACTAAAACAGCCCTCCCCACACCACATTTAAAACCTTCTCACAAAGAAAACTGAAGGAAAATAATTTTTGTGCAACTTATCCATCTTTCAAAGCAGCTTCTGGCAGAAGGGAGCTGAGAGTGATGAGTCCATAGAATAATAAATAATAACAATATTGAACAGTTTTGCAGAGCAAATATACATTGAAAAACTTCTCTTTTGAGTGCCTGACATTATTAATTTGTTCACCAAATACTGGAGAGGGGAGTCAGCTCATTTTTAGAGACAGGGAAAGTGAGCATATAGATTTCAATAATTGTTTAAGACACAGAGCAGTCCGTTCCCGAAACTGGGCAGAACAACTTACAGGAGATCACAGTCCACATCTGTGACAATATTTGGGCAGAGCCCTGCCACCACAATAATTGCTATCAGCAAATGACACATGCCTGGGGGTTTGGACACCTGTGAATAATATCCTCCCTGAACTGCCCTTCCCTGTGGCCCAGAAGGAGTATGTTCTAGACCTTAAGAAGCAGCAAACGCTGAACAGAAGTTCCTGTAATTATTGATGACAGAAGTATTTCTAACCCCTTCCCAGTTTCAGCTTAAAAGGGTTCAAACTCATACTAATCTACTGTCTAAGTAATACGTGACATCCAGACAATCCGTTTTGAGATGCACAGACATCCATTTGGGACGTCCTTTCCAGCACTCCTGTGGAACAGCAGCATTTTTTTTAAATTTTTTTTTACCATGAGGACTATGATTTCAGATGAATTGAGGGGAGGAGGAGAAGACCTGAACTGACTTACTGTATCCACATGAAATGGTTAGTGAATGACCTTGTGTCCAACCTCCTAACATCTAAGACAAAAGCATGGAAAAACTGAACAAAGGAAAGCTCACTGAACACAGGGTGTCTGGGGGTGTGTGGGCTTTGTTTGTTTGTACAGAGATGGAAATTTAGGTTGATAAGCAGCTAGCTTAATTTTAAGCCTCTTCCTCTATTATAGTACTTGTAGTAGTGTCACAAAAGTAACAACAATTTCCAGGACCACGCCAAAAGCAGGTAAAAATTTTGCTTGTCATACTCACGCTAATGAGCTCTCAGAAATCAATGGATTTAGGGATTCCTGTGCGGACAAACATCACTTGTCCCAGGTTCCCCTGATACTGGCTTGGTGATGAAACCAACCTTCATCCTCCCTTTTCCTTACAGGATTCCTCATGAGTCAGATTATAATGCAAAAGTAACCCGGGCAGAGGGATGGCTCTTCTGTGTCACCTCCTGCTTGCTCTAGGCAATTGCTCTCACTGGCACACCAGTATGATATGGCACATGCTGATGCTAGGGCTGTGCTTTTGCTTTTTAAAGCTATTGATTTCCTGCCCTTTCTTGTAAAGGATTCTGTGAACTGGAAGCAGTTAAAGGTTAACTGCAAAGATTTCATTAAAAAGAATATTTTAAAATTGTTTAAGATCCTAAATCATTAGCAGTTAAATACCTACACCTAAGAATTGCACTGAAATGTCTATCTTTAGGCAACAAAATTCCAAGAGTTACCTGCCAATATGAGCACCCCAGACTGCTCACTGTGCTACAGCTCAGAACCTGCAGGCAGCCCCTAGCTCTGCGTCAGGTCCTGGCCGTAGTACTGGCTGTCACAGGGGATCCTCCACTTGGGATCTCACTAATAAGAGGGTTTTACCAGCTGGCAGAGCCTTTAAGTAATCAAAGTCTGGCATTTTGGTGAGCATGAAAAGTCAGGAGATGCTGGGAGAAGGGGAAAACATGTCTCTACCAGCACTCCGATGCCTCACATCTGTATAACCAACTAAGAGCAGGAAGACATGAGTCTAACCCTGTGGTAGAGAGACATCAACTCCTGCTGGGGTGCCTGGAGGAAAGGGTTAGCAAGAAGCAAAAAGAAACATTAAAGGAACAATACTCACCAAACACTCCTGACAGAGGGTAAGAAAAGTGAGGAAAAGGATTGCTGCCCAAAACAAAGCACATGCACATGCGTGTGTATGTGGAGGGAGGGCTTACATTCATCTTTACAAGCTGTAACATAAACCGATGTTTCTGTTATTGTGGTTGTGTTTCCCCATTTATGCTCCCTTTTTCTCAGCAGCATTTTCTTTGCTTTATGCACAAACGTAGGCCTTAGCAAAAGAGGAAAGTTTGCTGCCTGAGAGCACCGAGGGGAGCCATTTTGCTCACGTGGGGATCTGCACAAGTATGTGTGTTTTTTTAATTTTAGGCAGAACACACTGACATTGGGAACCCAGTATCCACTGCTGCTGACAGCACCTGGCATAAGGGCTACGTCCTGTGCACCCACTGGCAGTTTTCTGTGAAGTGGCTACAACAGAGCTGCAGTACAGATGGTCCTTCATTCGGGGGTGTTTGAATCCAGACCCTTCATTTGAGTCTGTCTGAAGGGAAACTGCCTTCAAGATATGCAAATATTTTGTTCTAAAAGCTATATGGACACGGCTTAACTTCCCTTCTTTCCTCCAGTGCCAGTTCTACCTGTCATTCAAGCAATGTAAAGGCTTCCCCTACTATAACCATAATTTTCTCTACTTCTTTTGACTCTACATCACCATCCAAAGCCTAATGCTGGGGACACAGCCAAAGGGACAGGCTGTAAGGGCGGGGCACCCCAGCAGCCTTGTGAGGCTGAAGTTCCCTTGGGGACACTGAAATGAAATGCTGCTCTATGCTGGGGCTTAACCAGCCCTGGACTGGTGGCTTGAGGAGGAGCAGAAATGAGCGGCATGATGTGATATTTAAAACATACCCAGTGTGATCTATCCACAGCAAAGGATTCAGCCACAATAGGTCCATTCAGTTGTCTTAGTCATTAAGAGTATTTTCAACATTATTTTTAAAAGATTTGTTCTACCTCCTAAAGAATTGCTTCTCAATGCAAAAGCAGAATGATGAATGCATCTTCCCTTTCCCTGCTGAATCCAACTTTGAAAAACATAATGCTTCTCATCTTATTTCCTCCCCAAGTCAAAATAAGCCAACCAAATCCTGCAGCATACCTATCAATACAAACAAAAGATGCAGAGATGGTTTTTTGTAGCAGAAATAAACACAGTTTAAGGAATGATTTTCCTTTCATGACAACTTAAGGTCCTTCAAACTTGACAGAATTGATTACTGAATCAAAGCAAAGGAAGGCAGGGAGTGGAGTTTTCTTGCATACACCTGTAACGTTATAGACTCTGTGCTACAGGGAAGGAAGTGAAATGCTTGAGCTATCAGTAAGGAAAAGCCAGAGCAGAAAAAGAAGGGATATCTTGGGATTAGCTTTAGTGTAACATCCTAGAGTATGTTTACTTTTCTTTTCTTCTCCATCTCATATTTCTTCACGGGATCAGTCCCCAGCCCTACAGACCCTCCCAGGAGTACAATGCCCCTTTCGTGTATTGTACGAGTGGCACTGAGAGTACGGCAGCTTCAAAACATAAAAGGAAAAAAAGAGTCTCCCTCAACGCCATCATCATTTTTAAAAAAGGCAATTGATGTCGCCTGAAGCAGCAGCTATGAAGCCCAATTATACCACATTTCATTCAAGTGTCAAAAATTGGAATAATAATAACCAACAACGAGGAGCATATATGGGAAATGATGCTGCCATCTTCTTTTGTTTTGGCCACGCGTTTTCATAAATTCATGCTTTGAGCAGACCCAGTGCCACATTCCTTCAAGGACTTTCTTGTTCGCTATTGTTTTCAGTTCTTAACAATTGGCTTCCCTGACTACTTTCCTCGTGTTGACAGTCGCTCACAGAGCCTCCATATGCTCTCACTACTTGGGTAGTCAATCATTTGTGAATTAGCTACCCAATCAAATATCTACAAGAGGCTGGTAGTGTTTATTCATTGCTGGTGTTTTGAGTGAGTGTATTGCTTGCAAAAGGTGTCAGATTAAACACGCAGAAATGAATTTCTTCACAGAATACGGACTGCATAGTTGGAAATAGAGACACAAGCACTGGCCTGAGTTTACATTGGTTTTCTGCTGTTTTTTTTTTCCCTTTGTTTTGTTGTGGTTTAGACCCTGCCTGAGGTAAGGTGTCCCTGGATCAGGAAGACTTCAGCCACCTGCTTACTTACTTGGCTGGAAGCAAGAGAGCTGCTCCAGGGGCTGCCACAGTATGGAGGACAGAGAGGTTAAAGCAATCAAAGACATCCTGATGGCATGTTTTTCTCATCTTAGATCATGGAAGTGCATACTGCAGCCCTGCAAAACACATTCCTCTTTGCATCAGCAATAATCCTGCATCCCCAGCTGCATGGATGGAGCCTTCATAACTCCTTGACAAAGAACACAAGAAGCATTTGTGTGTGATGCTATGTATGATCTCAGGCAAAAGCAGCCCTTTTTTTAAGATCTGCCTCAAAACAACACCACAATACTTTCCTTAGCTGTCATTTTGGAAGAATTTAAAGGCATTTTAGTACTGGACAACATAGCCTAAAACAAGCAATGTCAACCTGCAGAACAGCCAAGCTTTGATACAGCAGAGATGTTCCAAATCAGTTTTTTCACTTGCCCATCAGAGACACTGCCTAATTCAGACCTGGACACAAACCTTCACGGGATTTAAATACACAGCTCAGGTGAACTTGCCTCCTTTTATAAGAAAAAGGGCAAAGAAGTTGAAGTAACGAGGCTGTGTTTGGTGATGTCACTTTACAGCCCAGGTTTAAGCTAAAAGATGACTAACACAGATATATCCACAGGGGTTCCATATTTTTCACCTTTACCTGACTTTAGAAATTACCAGTAATCTAGTTATTTTAAAAAATAATAATAAGTATATAAAAAAAATTAACTGGCAGTCCAAAGAAAATGTCACTGGTGATGAGAGAATCAAGCTCATTTCTTCTCATGAATCACTGTCAAAATAAAGGGTCTGCATGACAACTCTGCCCTTAGCAATCATTGGAAAACCCAGTTCCTTTGAAATTATGAGTTGGCTGGTCCTTATATTGATAGTACTCAGTGATGATGACAATGGTGCACAGGGAGAAACATAACTTAGCTGCTTGTCATAGTTCTTGCTTCAGCTGACTTCCAGCAGCATTTACTATTCTGTATTAATAGAAATTAAAATATTAAACACTTACTCATTAAGGTATGCAGATATAATTCACAGGGAACTAGTAAGAAAATGCTATTTTTAATGCTATGCTGAAGAATACTTCAAGTTAGAGCTTCCCAGAAGAAATATAAAGTACTTGTTTATTCAGTGTCAGTTGGAATAACAAAAATTTGTTTTATTGGTAATAGTATATCAATACATATTAGGCCAATGGCAATTTTCCTGAAGATTTCTCTTCTTCAGAATTCATGAAAGAAATTTAAAACACTCAAGGCAAATGTTCAATGCTAGGGACAGTAATGTAAAGAATCAAAGTGGAACTACCTGGATTGCACATTAAATAAAAGGCACAGAATGAGCACTGAGTGAATTTTTATATGTTCACATTACAACAAACTAGTCAAAGATTCTGACCCCTGGCACTGGAGAAATCTTCCCAGTTTTGATATTTTCAATAAAACAATTCCCAAGAGGGCTGGAAAAAACATTCTCTTTCTCTCTTTTTCTTTCAATAAAATGAGACCCTATCTGTATTATGAAAAAGAATACTAATAATTTGATAGTGTTCTGAAGTAGCTTTCATAAAGCTTTTGCTTGGGATTTAATACTACCCAGGAAGTCCATCAGATTTTCATGGCTTTGCTGGAGAAAGAAATGCACAGCACTAAGTATCATCTCTTAGCTCATGCAGTCAACAACTCGTTCATCAGCGAAGATAACGCTGAAGGTGATGTGCTCAAATCTTTTACAGCCAACTCAGGCTACAGTGGAAGGAATCTGGAGAGGAGCTAATTTCAATAATGTTGTATGGGTGGGTCCCATCGGTACACAAGAAATCACCTGATAAGTACGAAATGTGTTCCCTACACTGAAATGACTTTAGAACATCCCTGCTTTTAGGGCCCTGATGGCAGGAAAGCTTCTCAGCTGAGTCCCTCTGAGCTGATTGTACGCAAATATTTGAGCATAGTACAAGATTATTACTTGAAAGGAAAAGAAAAAATAAAAAGGCAAGGGAGTCAGACAGCAGTGTGTAATAACAAATAGGTGCACACAGTCAAAACAATTAATGTCATTTTGCAAGGTCTTTTGGAAATATATCGACAGAGGGATCCCACAGATGGCTCCTTTTCAGTGCATTTTGGACGTGGGTAGGATGGGCCATACCACTGTAAATCCCAGGCTGAAAGATAAGGACAGGGGGGAAAGGCGGGGAGGGGGGGGGGGGGAGTTAAGAAATAAAAAGGTATCTTTTTGTTCTTCCTGAATTTGCTCTTCCCAAATAAAAGAAAATAAAATTGGGCATGTACAGCCA
The DNA here is from genome assembly GCF_023638135.1 of Falco biarmicus. Taxonomy (NCBI): domain Eukaryota; kingdom Metazoa; phylum Chordata; class Aves; order Falconiformes; family Falconidae; genus Falco; species Falco biarmicus. The sequence goes on from NC_079299.1 coordinate 30,286,854, forward strand.
GGGCAAAGACTGAATCAGAGGATGCATGGTCTAATGCAACAGATACACCAAGCTGACCCATAATGCCGTAATGCTGGGTAGAGGACCAGAATTTTCCAGTGCTCAGCACCAATTAAGGCCAGGTTTGCAGAAAATGTCCTTCCCTGGAGGGCCAGCATAACAGAAAACCTTTGGCTTCCTCTTGATGTTTGCAGAAACGTTTTCAGGAGACCTTTTTTTCCTGGCATGCTGCCCTCTTTCTATACCTAGTTATTTAAACAGGACTTTGAAAGTCCAAATTATTATCTCCCTGATTTTCAGTTTCCTATCATTAAAATGGGCATAAAAATAAACTTTTTTCATGGCCGAGGGGCAAGGAGGCTAGATGTAGAGGTGCTTAATGCCCAGAAACTTCACTGCTGGAAGTCAGATAAGGATATGATTTTTACACCAACAGTTCTTACTTTGCTCTTGTTGTGGTGTTACCCTTCATTAAGTACTCAAATATTCAGAATAAAATCAGATCCTAGAGCAACAATGTTCTCTGCTCTCAGAAATCCTGTGTTTCCAAAATGACTGAGCTGCACTGCTTGCTGAAACTGTCTCCCCCTTTCAGAGATCAGCTTTGATTCCCTTCCTTCACCTGCAGTTTGCTCAGAGCTTCGTCCTGCTTTTCTCAAGAAGACAACTGATAAGCTTGGCACATACAAGAGCATTACACGTGTATATTTGTGGGTGTGTATGTATATATTTTTGTATATGCATATACGTAATATATGTATATATGTGTGTGCATGTTTAACCAGTGGTATTGCTAGGAAAGGATGAACGAACAGCTTCAATGTAACTCCAGTCATTTTTAAACATCAGGTAGCTGTATATATCAGAGGGGCAGAGAACACCACTTGATCAGTGATAGAAAATAGACTGTTTATAGGGTTATTCTTGCCCTCATTGAGTCCATGTACATAATGACGACCCAGTGTACTGTAACTCACAGCAACATTGGCAGACAGCAAACATTGTCGGAAGCCAAGCCAAGAGGGGAAAAGATTGTTCTTTTGCTCTTATATTTTCAAGTACGGTCTTGCATTTGCCTTATTTATCACTGGTCAGTTGAAGGGACAGAAGAGGTGAATTTATCAGATACAGCTATCCTGTTAGCTCTCTTGTTGCCTTTTCCCACAAACATTCAGAAACCTTTTTAAAAATGTGGCCATTTCCAAGTCACAGAAAGGTCAGGAGCCTGTTGTGAAGTTACGTGGTATCTCCCAGCTCTGGCAAGACACCACCGCAGGTCTGAGTAAGCCCTGTGCACAAAAGAAGGCCATACTGTAAATGATGCGGACTCACCAGCCAGCCAAGGGCTGGTGGTCCTTAGTGGGTCCAGGGAGGAGAGCAAAGATGACAGGTTTTGTGGGGAAGAGCTGAAGAGCTAGTGAGATAGCCCATAGGTGTCTCGTGTAGGTTTGGCGTTCAGCTGTGAATGCTACACTGAGCAAAAGCTGCTAAGGAAGAGCATAGATAAACAGTATCACTTCAATCTTTTAGAGGCAAGAATAAGTGGAATTATTTCATCATGTAAGTCATAACCACAAAGAACTTTCCACCATACCAATTCCCTGTAAAAATATTTGAAGACTTGTGCAGATCTGAAGGAAGGACTCAGAATAAAAGAAGGAGCTTCCTGTGTATTTTAACAATGACTTCTGAAGAGCACTTACCATGTTTTACTTCAGAAGTACGTTTCTGCATGCGTACAGGTGTAAGAAGTTTCATCAAGTTTGGAGAGAAAAGGCAAAAGCTTTTAACATTAGTCAAGGACACAGAGTAGTTAAAGTGGTATTTCCTTCCCCCTGTTGTAAACAATTACTTCTACAGTCCTGTGTATGATTTCAGACTACTCTGGCTCAGGAAAAGCCTGGGAAGAGCCCTTTGCTGAGGAGGAAATATATATTTTCAGCATTTGTTAATTATTTTCTTAATAGCTTGGTAAGAAAAACTGTACTCCTCCTGCAGAGCTTAGTAGATACAGTGCAAAGAAGTTATTTCTGCTCCTACACGGACAAACAGAGCCTACGTGGTTTGTGGTAACCTCTGACTGTTACGGGTAGCCTTGTCTTCAGGAAGTTTCACTTCCATCAGGACACCTCATACAACATTGTCTTAACAGTGAAAAGTTCTAGCATTTTGCAACACCTGAGAGTGCTGCTTTAAACTGTGTTTAGAACAAGAAAATAACTCTGTGGCTTTTGTGGTGTCTATCACATACCAATCCATGGCTTCTCCCCTGGCCTTAAATAGATGAGCACCACAGTCCTCCCCTTCCTTTTTCCTGTCTAATTAAGATGAGGACTCAGATTAAGTTCTTCTCCCCATCCAGATGATGATATTCAAGCTGAACTATGAGTGCCTTCAGTCACTCCTCTTCCACTTCAGCCCTCTCCATCCACCTTCTACAGTATCCCATATGACCACCTATTATATTTTGCTTCATGCCTCCTCTCTGCTGTGTCTGAGGCGCTGACGCTGAGGAGATGCTAAGGGGGAAAGGCTTCTGCTGCTCACAGATGCTCAGGCAAAGCTAACAAAGAATCAGTTCCTTGTTCTACAGCTCCACCGTCTCCAGGTCTTAACAAGCAACAAACAGTGCTTTTCACCAAGTGCAGGATATTGGGTTTTCATGTTGCCACTTGTACTGCTCTCCCATAAGCCAATGCACGCCTTGCCTAATATTTTACACTGGATGAATTAACTCTGTAGTCTACCCTGTAGCCTGTGGGGGGAGGTTTTCCTCCAGGATGTCAGGGCACACCTGGAAATTGAAATTACTGATGAGAGAAGGTTGCCAGAGGCTGTGCCATAAGTCATGAAGCAGGACCTCAGCCTTGCTAACCACCAGGACTTACTTCTAGCTTTCTGCCCTGGCAGCTGGGTTCCTGTGGACCTTACTTAAGTCCTACCACATCTGTACTCATAACTGAAAATGAGCAAACCTATTCCAGGCACCCCTCTGCCTTGGTTTTATGTCCAAAGCCGGACCAGGGCTATGATCAGTTTGCTGCTGAATCACAGTTCTGAACAAGAACTTGGAGTAGGTTTGGATTTCCTTTTAACCCAAATCTTCAAGTGACCTTTGCACAGATTTTCTAGGTTTCTCAAATGCAAAACCCAACCAAACAAAAAGTGGTCATCTCACAATGGACTGACCTTACAGCAGTTTTCCGTAACTAGTACCAGTTTTTTAGTGATTTTAATGAATAGCTAACCTAGATAGCAGAATGAGGGCAAGAGGATCATGGGGAAGGTAAAAGATGGTCAGAAAACAACAAATATGGAGTGAAGACAGACAGAGACAGAGTGAAGGAAAATACTTAGAAGTCTTAAGAGACAGAATGGTGACAGGAATTGCAATCATAGCTAGAAATGCTGATGTGTTACCTCATCTGGGTCAAGCGAGCCAATATCTCTCTCAACTGTCTTATTTTTTCAAGTTTAAGGCAAGGTAGGCTTTGTTTTTTCCTTCTTGTTCTGTGGTGCATTTTTTCTTTTCAGGAAGTTCGGTCATTTGGGTTTTTTGTTTGTTTTTTAATTACCTTGATCTTGCTTTCTACATTCCCCATTTGGTCACTGTTTGAACAGGAATGAATTCCCAGTCTCCAAAGCCCATATGTGATTTCTATGGAGTGATCCCAAATTACCTAATCTCAGCTCACATGCCAGTGTGCATTCACAGTTTAACATCTTTTTTTCCTTGGAATTGGGCACAGAAACTGCTAGTTGGCTCAGATGTAAAAATAATACTCAAAACACTGAGGCCAAAGCCTGCACAGTAAGTGTACATATGTGGTTGGGCACTAACAAGCAAGAAAATGATCTATTTAAAGACTCACTTCTGATTTAGGCATTGCTTTGAAGCAGTGCGAGTAGCCAGAAAAGTCTGGTCTCCATCACAATTTTTCAAATATAAAAATTAAAAAATGATGATAATTATGCATTCTGAAAGCTGGATGGGGCCATGCTACACTGAAGCATATTTTGCAATGTAATTAAGGCTTTCAGCTGATTCCTTCCGACTGCAATTGTTATTTCAAATGTGAATTAATAAATCATGTCCATCTAGTTAAGAATTAAAATCAGTCTCAAGTATTCCTGCTTAGACCAGCAAACTTAAAGAGAGGAAGGGATGAATGCTCCCAAGAAATTCTCAGTGGGGAAAAGAAGAAAAGGAAAAATAAGAGAAGAAAAAGTAAGGGCCTCATCGTATTTAGGGTTTTCCAGGCGTCTAAGAAATACACAGGATGAAGTTACATGACTTACACATATGGAACCGTTTCTCTAGCTTTACACCAAAACAATATGCAAATTGTCTACCCCTACTTTCACTCATGACTGGCTGCAAATACAAAATTCAAGCTGAATAATGTTAACTGCCCACATGCACTGCTCTGAAGGATCCTCAAGGGCTTCTGGTCTCTTGTGGTATACACAAAGCACTTTAGCTATCACAGTGAATTAGTGTAAGGCCTGGTAATGCACCTTTAAGTATGTGAGCCCTTTTAAGGCACTTAGAGGTCAAGTCCGTGGCTATATAAAGTACAACCTTTTGAACATTTATTTTCACTTGCCCATCCAGAGGCTCAGATGGCACGCAAAGGCGGTGTTTAATTTCATAAGAGCCCTTCAGATTCCAAATTGTCAGAGTCATCGACTGGCTCTGATAGCCAACCAAAGTTTACAGTAATGTAATAAAGCAAGGTAAATATTGGCAATAACACAGTGACTGCTAAGCATGACTGCTTGTTTCAGAAGTAATTGTCATTGTGAAAGAAAGTTGTCATTTTGCAAGTGGACCTCTAAAGAGCAAGGCACAAGGCAGAGCAAGTCAAGATGGGCCTCTTCCCTGGAACGTAAACACAGACGCTCTGTTCAGCCCCTTCCACATTTCTCAGCTATCCCAGGCCAAGAACAGTAGCTCCTGATATGTAATTGATCAAAAGCTCTCTTGGAGTAAAGGACTTCCAATGCAAACATTAAGTGGTTCTACAGACATTACAACAAAGAGATGCTCAAGCAGGAGTTACTTAAAATAAAACAGGACCCTAAGAAAGGACCTGTAGGTAGAAAAGTTAAAGAGATGCTACACGGTTTCCTCAGTCACCAAAGCAACGAGGTGGAGCTGCATGTAAAAAAGGCGTTATTTTTTCACAGACCCACTTACAAACGAGCATGGCTTTGCCCTGAATATTGAAGTGCTTTTTTTTTTCTGAGAGCAAAAATCAAGTGTGAAAGGCACAGGATGTCATTGCAGTGAGTTAACAAGAGCCGCCACGTGCATGCCTGGAGACACCTGAGCTTCCAGAGCTGGACAGCTCTGCAGCGCTGCCAGGCCAGCTCTGCTCCTGGCACTGAAACACTGTCTTTTCCTATTCTGCTGGGAGGTCCCCGTGTCCCTCAGAGAATGCACCTGGATTTGCTCCAGGCAGCACCCCATCCACTCCCCCTGCAGAGCTTTCCCCTCTAACATTGGTCTCTTGTCTTGTTTATTGAGGAGGTGATTATTTTTTGCCTTCAGTGAGTCCTGGATGGCTAGCAATTTTTTATTATTATTATTTTTTTTTTTACAAAAAGGAGAGAGAGCGAGCAATCTGTACTTAGGACTTACTGGGATATTAGCAGAAATAGTCAAATAAATAACCATTTAACAGAGGTCAGTGCACCATGTCAGTTGTTTTGTTACTTCTGTGTGCAGTTGCCACATTGCTAAAGCCAAAGAAACAACTTGCTGGGTAGCGTGCCTTTACAGTGCAGGGTTGCATGTATGTGCAACAAATAAAAGAGCAATACCTTTCTTCTCATTTATTTTTCAGTGCAACTCGGTCTCTTCTCCTTATTTAGTCCACATTATTTAACTCACATTTATATGGAACAGGATTTTATATATTGATACTTGAAAGGAAGATGAAGAGTTAGGAGTCTGGTCTTATTGATCTGGATATTCATAACGCAAATGAATAAACAATGCAACAAGTAACAGAGAGGATGTTTGTTGGTTAATGTCATGTACAGTTATTATGTGGTGATAATAACATCCTACAGCTTTTGTACAGACTTCTGAGCTGCTTTATCGCACAGGGGGTGCCTGGCTAGGAGATATTGCCATTTTGAAGTTTTGATCATTACCGGATGCTTGTCCTTGCCCTGAAAACTCACTGTCAGGCAAGATTTCTGTTACTTGCTGATTTTGTAGGATGAGGCTTGCTGTGAAAGCCACAAACTGTTCTCTCAGCACTTCAGTGCTCCCACTACCAGCTTAAACCAAAGCAGGTAAAAGAGGAAGAAAAGTGAAAATAAGTTGCATCATTTAAAATCTCACAGCCACTCTGGGGAGAAATATTGAGATTTAAGTTAAGACACCACTTGCTTGACATCTGGGAATGGGTGGGTAGAAGACATGTTCAGAGAGCCAACTTCCAGCACTGGGCAGGGATCACACTGTGGGGCTGATCTAAGAGAGATCATGCTACCCCACAAGTGTCTCTTATTATTTGGTTCTTATTTCAGAGGAAGGAGGTTCTGCTGTGGCTCATCACAGTATTTTTAGGGTAGGCAAGGCAGCAGTGGGCTGGCTTGGTGCAATGGAGCAAAAAGAGGCAATGATGTCCCCTTCCCTCCTCTCCTGCTTGTTGGTTCTTCTACAGCTTTTCCAGCTATCTGCAAATTAAACTCCTCTCCCAAAGTTACTTGAAAGGCTGATGTGAGGATGTTCAGTACCCTTGCATAGATAAACAGTTATTCAGTTTGCTGAGTGCCACTGCTGTCAAGGACAAGAAATATACTCACAACTCCATTCACTGGCTTTAACAGTATGAGTTTGTTTCACGTCAAGAAGCCCTACAAAAAAAACAAAAAACGGTGCAGGGGAGGACAGTGGAAGAAATGCATTTAAATTAAGAAGGGAGAAAAGCTGTTGCACCCTTACCCTTCTTGTTCAAGATAACGCCCTGTGGAAATCAGAAAGTGTCACAACACCACATTGAATAACAGCAGTCAAATCAGTCCCCAGTTAGCACAGATTCCAGTAATCACTGAAAGGTAGTGCTGCAAATACGCAAAAGCTTACATTACTAAACAGAGAGGGTAGACTTCCATTTGCAAAACTCATGAAGACAGATATCCCATGAGCTCTCAGCAGTGCATGTCCCTTTCTCAGCAGTGCTTGTCCCTTCCTTACAGCAGTAAGCCACAATATTCACTCCACTGTGGCTTCCTCTCCCAGGCAGGCAAGAAGCAGCCATGCCAAGCCTCAAGCGACAGCATAATGACATTAATTTTCCAGGCATGCTGATGACAGCTCTGTGAAGGCTGGAATTTGAGTAATGCAGGTCGCACTGCCACTGTCCTGTCTCAGTGCAAAGGGGTCAGCCTGCGAGCAGACTCCAGTAGCTTGCCTTATGTGCAAGGCACACAGCTTGAACTGAAGCACACCCTACCAAAACTCAGCAGAAAAGAAATGATACACTGCAGAAAACCAGGCCGTTTTCCAGAACTGATAAAAGGTGTCATAACCGACTAGTACCAACATGTCCGTAACACAAGAATAGGATAGTCATTGTCCACGCTGCAGCTAACAGTTGGAAGTTGTGAGATTGCCTGGCTTATGCAGGAATGAATATTTCTGTTTAGCCCAGGCATGTTTTGCAGCACAGCTCGCTGAGCTGCTGACCTTTCCAGGCAACCTCTGTAACAAACTGACCAATAGGTATCTGGCTGATGGACAAAAATAGTCACATATTCTTCCCTATCTCCACTTTTCCCCTTATCCCATTCCAAGCTACATGTAACATTTCTACCTAATATAGCCTCCTGGTAACTTGCTGGAGTCTGTCATCACTTACAAAATGCATATGAGACACTTCGTTGATCTTTCTCATTCAGAGTTCAAACTCCCCTGCTAACAGCAACACTGTCCAGAGCAATTGCTAATCCTCTGAGTTAAACCTGCAACACTCAAGTATGGCCAATTAAGCTGCCTGCCCAACAGAAAGGAGACATTCAGCCCAAAACTCACTGATGATGCAGAACTGGTGAACAATGACAACTCTAAAAACAGCAACTTTTTTTTTCTTTTTTTGCTTTAAGGCCCCACCACCACACTCTTAGCAATACATTCAGCTTCCTCCCACAGCCATACGCAGGGGTTAAGCCACGGGGAGAAGGCTGTGGAAGAACATGGCAGCTCCCCTCAGCCTGAGGGTGCCCACAGCAATACCCGAGCAGCACAGGTTCAGCTGGTGGAGGACAGCATGGGTTCCCCTCAGCTCAGGACTACCTGGGGTAACTTTTGTACCTCTGCAGCAGGACAAATCAGGATTGCAGCAGGACCAGCGATGCATTGGCCACAGCAACATAGAACTTGAAGCAGACCTGTCCTTGGCAGGCATCTATTGAGGCAGCACACTTTACTTGTCCTCTTCTCTTCTTTAATTTCCAGCTTTTTTCATGCCTAAGGTGTAACTTGCCAGCTCCCCCAGCCCGCCCCAGCTCACTGACACGTAAGTCTCACTGTTAGGTGTGTCATCCATGTGCTTGGTCATTACTGCTACTATTGATTCTGGCAGCAGATAGCTACAGCACAGAAGAGAGATATGTGCAAGGGTTAGCTGATTGCCATCTTCTAGAAAGGGATATTTTAGCCCCTGAAGACACTGCACTCAAGACTGCTCAGCTACTGCTTCAAATCCTGAGCAGATGCTCTATGAAAAAGTCTCCAATTTTTAAAAAGAAGTGCCTGCCTCTCTCTGAAATTAATGACAACATGGCACTGCATGGGATTTGAAGGTTTGAGATTTAGCCAAATAAAGATATTCTTGGCTTTATCATAACCTTTTAAGAACTACCAGGTTTATCTTCCCATACAAGGGAAAGAGTGATTCCAGGAGCTATATATAAAGTCGGCCAAAATAAGTGTTACAGCTAGAATTTTCACAGTTCTCAATAAATGTTACAAATCAACATGAATTGCTGGTAGCTGATATTTGTTATATTTAATCATTCAGTTGGTCCTTGACCAGTTCTCCCATTGCTATATAAGCCATTCCAAAGTAGTTCCCCGTTCTGCCATCAGAACATGAGACATATCCCACTGTACCTTTCAAAGTAATTATTAGCTCCAATTAACATAAATGCTATGAAACAGAACCTTCAGTAGAAGCGATACACCAATTGTCTTCCCAGTTCTTTGACAGGGATCAGAGAACAAGAGACTTAAAAGTTTCTTAGGGTCTCTCTAGTGATGTTTTAAGGAGGTGAGAATGAATACGTGACCTAAGACCCAGCCAAGAAGAAGAGAAGCAATGCTAACACTGGAGAAGAACAAGTAAACCGTTACCTGGAGGCCAGCTCCTTAAAGAGGAAACAGAACTCATGAAACTCAGCATTTGTTAGGACAACCAGTGAAGCCAAAAGTGTTGGCTTCCTTTTATGCACCTATTCACCATGAAACCCTAAGATCTTCCTGCCTTATCTAGGGAAAGTTAGCTCATGGAAACTGCAAGCGAGCAAGTACAGATGAAGCTCCTATCCACACATCACACAAAACCCTTCAAACAAATCTACAAGGCTTGGTTTGTTTCCAAACCCTGTAAATCAAGCAACACGGATTAGTTTGCAAACCTCATCATGAATGGAACCCTACAGGGCTCACACAGCTCTAATTTTAACCCACGCCCCCATACTCTGCACAAACACATATATCCATGAAACAGAATAGCATCCATATCCAAGACTGCCTATTTCTTCATTGCCAAGAAGTAGATTAGAGTTCAATTCATTCTGATTAAAGGATTGGACTGATGTGTGAGCCAATCCTGATTTTTGCCCAGCACCACTCAGTCACTGTTCACGTACTGGCCTAAGTTGATCCCAGCTTTTGTGTATAAAATGGTCTCCTCCTGTTTTCAGTGCTTACTTAAATGGGAACAACCACAGCACTCAGCTGTCAGGCACAGACAGATCACTTATGGCATATACCCACAGCAAAATAGTCTGTCCAAAGGGGACTGTGGCCACAGCAAACACACTTGGTGTCTGAAGGAAAATGAACCCACCGTGTGAAGCACTCCCTGCACCTTCTGCATGGGTAGCACACCCACTACCCACCCACAGCAATCCCCACAGCTGAACCTGCTGGAGCAAATTGCTCTTTCCACCCTGCCTGCCTCCACGAGGGTCCCAGCCACTCACAGTGCCCAAGGGGAACTCATGGAAAACAAAGCTGTCATCCATACCCTTGTGTGCCTCCACACCAAAATAAAAGAATCCTCTTCTGCCATCCGTATTAGAAGAAAGGATGTGAATCTGTGAGCTAGTTTCACCAGCAGTGCCAACCAAAACACTCCAGGGGTAATTGAAATATATCTTCTCAATATGTCTAATGGGAGTAGGCTGTGTCTGAGCTGCTGTGTATCCATCCTCTCTGCAGTGGCCACCTGGGATACGAACCAGCATGCACTTAAGCTCCAGGGGTGGCATTTGCAGCCTGCCACAAAGGTGCCTAGGACGTCTCACATCTGATGCACCTCCCTCCTGTGCCTTGTTCAATGGGACAGGCAGGACACATCCCCATCCCCATCCCCCTCCTGCTGCCCACACTGCCAGTGCTGCATGCACAGGCACACTGCGTGGACATGTAGTATGGGGTGAAACAAATTCAACAGGATGGGAGAAAATGGCAACCCTGAATTGAAAGAAAGGCCATTGCTTGAAGCTGCGTGAACTCCCCAGCCCCTGAGGAGGGTGGAAAATGGGAAACACAGGCTCAGTTTCCAGAAGTACATATCCACAAAAATAAAACACAAAGTGACTCAGAAAAGCGTGTTTTCATACACATGCATACTGCGTATTTCCCTTCTGCCAATAATGGGACTGAACAAAAAGGCACAAATACCAGGTTCATATTCTACACACAATGACAATCCTTCCCAGTACAGGCCTTGCTATCAGCAGCCACTCATCACTCCTGCCATTGAAGGAGCAGATTAACCCTTCAAGATGCATTAGTTTGATCTCCATGTTTTATGTCAGCAGTCATCTTTTTTCCTATTCCCTTATTGCTATTTTACTGGCTTGTTCTCTTGTCTTTGTTCATATAATTATATTTTGCTTTTCTTTTTCCCAACTAACTATTAACTCCCCTTACATGTCCCCCAAGTAGACCATCAGACATGCTAGGTGTTAGCATGATGTGGCCATACATGGTCTTAATCAGAAAAAATGTGGATGCTGTGGAGAGCAGCAAGATTTCAAAGGGGTGCCACATCTCAGTCTTTCTATAGACCCAGAAGTCCAGTGAGAAGAACACAGCCTTTCTTTGAACAGACCCACAGATAACTTATTGTCATGTGTACAAAATCACTCAATGTGGCACAGACCTCTAAGTCCAGAGATGCTATAGGCATGTACACCTGTGCATGGAACACATATAAAAGATTGTAAAAATATATGTTCTATTTATCATGATAATCATGTCAATCACTACATCAATGGCCTTTGTGGCTGCTTTATAAAGACAAATCTTTCCTCAAGAAATGTTTCTTTAAAGTCCAACAAGCAGGAAATACCTGGTGAAGATTGCCACAGATCCTTAACATTTATGTGGACTGTTCTTTTTCCTAGCCTTTCTTGCTAGTTTTGGAAAGCAGAAATTGTGGGCTGCTTTCTAGGATTCCTTAGTTGGATGGTATTAGCCCAAACAGACTATCTGGTAAGGATGGCTCAAGAAGGGAAGTTTCATCAATGTGGGTAAAACAATTAGCCTGAAACAGTGCTACTCTCAAGCCTTGCCAACCATGTACTTGACAGTCTGAAAAGAGATGGATGTTTTGAGAAACCTGTAATTTTGGCTTTTGTTCCTTTTTACTGACCCAGTGAATCATTTGTAATGCCTGTTCTTATATAGCCATGTCCAGTGACTATGGCTGTTACATTAGCACATCTTCTTTCTCAGTAAGGAGGGTAGAGAGGCTAGAGACGAAAAGGCTGTTTTGGACCCATTCATTATAACTGTGTTTTCTAAGGCAATACATGAAACCTGTCACTGTCTCTCCTGTAATTTCACTCCCCCTTTGCTGTTTTTTTTTTGGTTGCATATCATGACCAAGAGGCTGGATCATCACGCGCTAAGGAAATATTAATTCCTTTGCTGTTGCATCTAAAAGCTAAGATGACGAATTTCTGTGCCATGCTACATTATACGGGGATAAAGGAACAAAAGGGTGAAGGACAGTGGCTGCATGGTGTCTTAATCAGATGCAGATCAGCCTAAGAGCATCAGACCATCAAATCCCTGCTCTGCAGCAATCGTGCACCTTTAGTCAGGCTCTGAATGGGCTGAGATAGATTCGGGGCTTTATTGAAAGATCATACAGGATGACTGCAAAATCCCATTACTTGTTGATTAAGTATTGATTGCCTCGGTATTAACAAGCCAGCTAATATGAAGTGACCTCTGAGGCCACTGGTTGGAGGAAAAAAAAAGACAATTTACTAAAACAGGCAGGCAGATGAATAAGAGGGCTAGATCTGCTCTTGGCTTTTAGCTTCGGTTAAAATGTCACACTCGATAGTGCAGATCAATGCCCACTTTATTTCCTTGCAGCCGTCTTATTACCATCATGAGGCTGCCTCCTTTGATGCTTTTTAATGACCCTCTGAACCGCGTGCTCTGCTTACCCACTGCCTTTGACTAAAAGGAAAGGAAAAGCTTTTTTTTTTCCCCTTGCTGGTGATGGAGTGGCTGAGAACATGACATTGTGCCAGTATAAGTGGAGCAATGAGGTTTCTCGGGTCACCGGTGCTGCGACTCTGCTCTTTCACTCGGTTTCTAGCTTTTCTTTCTTTCTTTTCTAGATTTCAAAAAGTCTTGCTCCTTTTCATAACTTCAAAACTGGTGAGATATTAAGAGACCACCTACTGACAACTTCTGTCCAACACTCTTATTTGTGTTTTTAAGTGCAATAAGTTTAGCAGTTCTTGTTACCTTAATTCTCCTGAAAAGCACCTCACCCAATTATTTTGAATCGAACTTTTTTTTTTCTTGTTGCCACTTGCAAATATAACAATTACTTTTGATGGTGAATAAAGAGCACTGGGGGATACAGTCTGAGTCTCCTGAATCAAAATTGGACCATATTAAGAATCCTGAGGCTCCGAGGCTTTCCCCTTTAATACATACACAGCCTTTTAAGCTAAGCCTATGTATTGAGTCAAACATAAACTACACATTAAAGAGAAGACAACAATTCGTATAGTCAAAATGCTGCAATTCTGTAAAGCATTTAAATAAGCACATATAGTTCCCATTTGATAGTTTAGCCTGCCAATAATTCAATGTTTGGAAGAAGCAGAAACACGCTATACAGAATAGACATGATTCCATACCTATCACGAAAATACATAAAGGATATTTGAAACTCCTGGAGAAATTAAGGACATAGGGAAGACAAGGTGAGTTAGGGAAACAGCTATTCCAACAACAAAGATTTTCTTCTGCTTGTGAAAGCCTGTAAAGCTTGTAAGCCAAAGCTGTAGGATGTAATGCAGAAATCTTGTGCACACACTTGTAGGCTGGAGACTTGGGGGGATGGGGGTGTGGGGTGTGGCAGGCAGCGGGGGGAGAAAAAAAATTAAATGGAAGGCAAAAAAAGGATGACTGAAAGTATCACATCTGTAGGATGTGCCTTAGTTTTAAACAAATAGCAGCAACAGTGGCAACTTCTGCCTTGGAAGTAACCAGTGGAAAGAATTGTGTAGCATTGTCTGACAATTTAACAGCTGCTGGCCTGATCCAAAATCACTGAAAATCTTCCCAAAAATTTCAGCAGATTGTGGTACTTAGAATGGAAATACAAAAGTCTCTTATTTGTTCAGCAGTAACAAAATTACGTTATTCGCATGCCTCATCTCTTTAATTTTGCTCTCTCCTCCCTTGCACTACCACTCTTCCTCTTCTGTGGTTTTTGTGGTAGAAACATATACAAGAAAAAATAATAAGCAACATCAGGAGACTCTTTTGGGAACATGCAGAAGTTTTGGTAGTGTGCAAAGCCACGCTCGCCCTCAGCTGCTGAATCAGTCACAAATGCAGAATCTGGCTTCTTATTTCCTCCTTTCCCTCCTTTCCTCTTCAATGTGATGCTCTTAAAAATCAGAATCATGGGGGTAATCTTTGGAGTGTGAGACCTTGATGGAATGACTTAGATTATTGCTGCATTACTATTATTTATATAGTGCCATAAATGTGCATGATGCTTAGCAGAATAAGACACCACCTCCTGCACCAAACTGCCCAGAACCCTGGTTAATACAGATGGATAATTTCAAACACACACATGCAGAAGCCTGCACACCCATCTCCTAGCTCATTTGCAAAGGGTTCCACAGGCTTGCTACTTTTTTTTCCAAATTAGTCAAGAAAAGTTCCTCCTTAAACTGTAAGCCCATCTTGAAGGCTGTTGGCCAAATGGAGGCGTGTAGGGGCTCAGATCTGGAGCACAGCCTAACAGGCTTGTCCATGAACGTATGCCTCTCCAGCGTACTGCTTGCTGCAGCTCTAATTATAAATTACCCCTGTAGATACACAGGGGTTCTAGTGAATTAAGCAAAAAATTTAGACTGGCTGATAGGAAAACAAGTTTTTGCACAGCATTCCCAATAAGAAATTATACACTTGTTATGCATTACAGTCTGTGCTCAAAATGCTATTTCAGCATTCTGGGTATTAAAAAAGGAATCTTATGTGGTCTTGTGGTGAAAGACTGTGAAGGATTATTTAAAGTAAACTGTAGGGAAATATAAAACAAACCCAGTTAATTTATCACAACAGTGAAGATGCATAAATAAGATGTTTATGAACAACAGGACAGTTTACCTATTATTCCAAAGAATTCATGTTTTCGGGAGCAAAATATTTTCTTTAAAGAAAAACGGTACCAGTTTTGCTCAGCTCAACAATCTAAAAGTTTGTACAGGAAGCTGCCTGAAAATCTTAGTTGAATGTACTATTTGATATATTTAATTATGATCAAGATCTCTTAAGTCTAGCGACAGAAGTATGCCTCTTTTGGAAAATACCTGCATTAGATCAAAGACAGAAGCTGGTGCCCCGCTGGCTTTGTGAAGGTGCAGCCCAGGAAAGGAAACATATTAGGACAAGAACCTCAGCAACAAGAAACAGTCAACATTCACTGTCTTTAATGGTGTTAGTGCAACTCGGTACAGATGAAGTACTAGCTAATTACATATAATTTGCATAGATCTTTAAAACAATATTCAAACAAGTGATGAACTCATATACCCCATCCTCTACACTAAGCTTCCTCAATGCCAGAATTGCAAATGATGTCAAACCCAACAATCAGTGCCTCAACACCGGCTTGATAATACATCACTTTGCTTTCCATGATTCAGCCAATTTCCAAAGGTGAAAATCCTAAAAGCACTTAGAGAAGTTTGAAGCGATACATGACTGTGGACACTGGCCTTCATTTTTATGAGCACACTTTATAGCAGAACTGCCCAAAGCCCATCTCTGCCTTACCTGGATTTATGCCAAGGTGGTGCTATTCTTGGGTTTCCAAATGGTATCCACAGCCCGATATTCTTTCTTCCATGTCAGCTGTCCAAGAGGTCACAGCTCTTTCCAGCAGGTATGGCCCTAGTCATGGTGAGCTATGCACTTGGCCCCTTTTTAGCAATTTGCTGAACTACAGTAAACTTCAGAGGGTCAACATGCAGCATTCAGCAACTAGAAATGGCATGAACAGCACATTAAAGCTAGGCAACTCTTGTAGCACAGTGTTATTTTAACTGCATGTCATTCATTTCACTACCTTTAAAACAATGAGATTTTCCAATCATTGGTCATTTAGTAACACATGCTGTTCTCTTTCCTTGCAAACTACTTCTCTGACTTGTTCACTTGGACTGTGAGTTCTGCACGGAAGGGTCAGGCTTTTATTTTCAGTTTGTGATATTTAACAGCACACCACCTGGCTTTGTTTAGAATCCATACATACTACAACACAAGTAAAAAAAGCAGGAGGTGGGAAGCCAAAAGTCTGTCCTCAAAACTTTATGGCCAACAGCATTGCTCCAAGCTAGCAGGCCATCGAGACAAAGTAGGGTACCCAACTGCTCACAAGGTTGCTGTTTCAAACCACATTCATACTCACACAAATATCATTGTGTTGGTTTATGATTTCTTTCCAACTGAAAACCGGCTTACTTAACCACACAGGATAGGGAATTACTAGATTTGAACCAAAGGGGGCATTCAGAAACAGGAAAGCACAGTCATGAAAAAAGCCCCAGCATACCAAACTGCTCATGAGACAGTCAAAATCCACCCTGTAACAGCTCAGTTTCTTCCAAAAGAGAGGAAATGCATGTTTTCCTCTGCATCCTGTGCTGCACTCTGTGAAGCAAGAACATAATCTTTGGGCAATTATATGTTTTTATAATTCAGATAGCACTTCTGCACTAGGGTGTGTGATAGACATTCTCAAACACACGAGCGGGACAGTCAGATGGATAGATAGAATAGATAGATCATATTTCAGTAAAATGGCCGCCTCCTCAGGAATGCCAATTGTAATTTAAAAAATGGTGACAAGTGCTTCTTAGCCTGTGAACTTTCATATTGCTGGGCTGAGCAAAATGGGTGCAGTTTTCCTTTAAATTTTACTAGTAATGATATGGTATACAAAGTGACAGACTACAGGGTTTGGGTTGAATGCTAACATTGTTCTTTTTCCCTTTTAAAGGTCATGTGCAAGAAAACCTCTCCAGTAAAATCTACCCATTTAAAATCACCATTAGGTCACAAAAAGCAGCCTCAACATGCTAAGAGGCTTCATTTGAAAATACATGCTAGGGTCTACCCTCTATAGATCTGCTTTATGAAGTGATATGTTGGAAGGTATGCTCCAGTGCTCTGTTACAAAATCTTTGATTTGCTTTTGATACCTATTTTCGCCCTTTCAGAAGCGACCAGATTTCCATGCATATCACATTTTTAATAAGAAAGGAAACAAGCAGGTGTTGATGTGTGGCATATAACTGCAACAATTCCAACTACATTTGTCTAATGGGGATGACTAACACTTTTCAGCAAGGTATACACTAAGGTATAATGAAAATAGGACTGAAACTCCCTCCTGAATTGGGATCCTATCAAGTATAAATCTAAGTTTCACTTTAATTTGTTACAGGACACTGTTGAAAAGTAACAGCATTTAGAGATTGCCAAGCAGATGCTAATGTGGTTCAAACAGACAATATTAATAATCGTGATATTACTTAATAACACATGTTTTCCTTTCAAAGACTTTTACTGCAGAGCAAAAAGCACTCTGAAACACTCTTGCAATGCAGATGGCACACTCACCCAAAGCGTGGGGAGGAGAGAGCTCTCCAGCGCAATAGTCAACTGCACGAGCTACACAGCACTGGATACATGGCTATCTCATGTCCGAGTGAAACCTAAAAGCATTGACATCGTTTCTAATTAAGAAATAAATTGTTTTTTACTTCCCACCATTCTTTTACGAAAACATTTTAACAACAGTAGCAATTTCACAGCAGAAATGAATGAAAACCCCCACCATTTCTCCCAAGGAAGTGGCAAGTGTTCTGTCACCAGAGGAAAATGTATCACATTTGATAAATCACTGTGTTCTCAGTCTTCAACACTTAACTTCAACCTAGATGCAATATGCAAGAGCTCAGGAAAGAAGAGCTAGACGGACAACAGATTCTCTCATCTAAGGAGTAAAAAAAACCCACCAACATTCATCCGGTCCTCGGGAACAAAAATTCCATGTTAAGACAACTGCTTTGCATTTCAAAATGAAATAATATTAAATACTTTGGTGTAGTATTGCTGGGTGGCTAGCACTGATTTTACTTATGCTAAGCAGTGATTTATTTTGGAAATTGTAAATTTTTTTCCAAGAGGTCCGTTGATGTGTGGATGTCACATGCTGTCCCATAATAAAGAGTACATTTTCTGTGATTTTGTAAGAATCAAAATTCATAAAACTTTATATTCAAAAAGGTTTTAATTAAGTGCCACATTATTGCTACTAGCATTGCTTTCTCATTACGGACCAAACTTCCAAATGAGCTCACAGACACATTTTGAAGTGTTCGGTCTTCTCTAGATTTTAAAAAGAGCTCAGCTCCTATTTTAGCACCTAAAAAAAGAGCTAGTGTTTCAGCAGTGCTCAGAGGTGATCTCTGTTAATAAACTTGTCCTATACATCTGACATAACAGCAAACATGTATGTCACTCTATGTATTCTAAACACCTTCTATTAACACAGCCTTCTGAAAAGTGGTATACTGGGATGATCGTGTCTTTCACCATTAAAATATTTGAAAAGCTCAGCTATTTCATTGGACTTGTAGGCTTGCAAAAACAATCCTATGAAAAAAGCTCTTCAGCTTCAATTGGTGATTACTAAAACTTTAAAAGAAACACATCCTACGGAAAACAATTAACAACATCTGAAGATTCCTCTGCCTGCCAAGATGCCTTAATCCGGATGGTTAATTATAAATTACATTTATCACATACATGCAAAAAATATACATATAGTCACCCAACAATTTGAGATAATGCAAACATGAAGGGAAAGACTTCTGTAAAGACGACTGTGTGAAAAGTAAAAGGATTAGCTTCAAATGATTATCCCTGGAATCTGACAAACCGTCCACACACCTTACTTTAGCTCAAATTTGCCTTGCCAATCAGGCTGTTAAATTACATAACATAACAATTTGATGCTTCTTAACAAAAGATAGCATCCGGGGTGTTAGCTTCTATTGTGGTAGTCAGAGAAATTGATGTCTATTTCCTGCCTACAGTCTTCCCCCTGCCCCCCATTTTTACTGGGAGATATATTACTTTTTTTCCTTTTTTTTTTTTTTTTTCCCGAGACACTTAGTATTCCCTACGTGTTGTTAGTCATTTTGTTGTGACCACATACACATAGAAAAATAAATAAATAATTCTTTTCAATTCTTTCAGGGATATAGATGAATGTAATCTGTGTTGTGTTCACTTTGCTATTACTTTATGTAAGAGGTGACACAAAACCATCAAAGCCAAAGCAGAATCAAGAAATACATGTGCTTTCTTTCTGCCTTACACACATGCACACTCACAAATACATGACACTTGTTAAATAGCAGCAATGTACCATTAGCATCTTGCATATTTTATCTTCATACCTTTACGCTGATTATTAAATACGAGAGGTTAAAGAGTTTTCTGAGAAAGGCAGTGGAAAACGGCTTGGCTTTGATTTGCGTGTTGAAACCACAAATGAGCCAACACTGTATGAAGAGCAGTATTATCATGACAGTAACAAAGGGAACTGCCAAGCTGGAAAGATGGACAGCAGCATGCTATTCTACCGCCTGCCAGGTCCCTTTGGGGGCAGAGCACAGACCCTACCGCACAAACCAGTCTATATCACTGCCTTGCTTTTTTTCTTGCATCACAGAAGCAAGCATTGTATCACTCTGAAAGACCACAATAATTTGCGGTTTTGTGGCTATCAGTTTATATGTTAAAAATAATTGAAGGCCATGCTTCAACTCTATCAGTAACGTATGCAAATTCTGCATGATGACTTTTAGCATTTATGAATATTTCTATGCCTGTTACAAGACATTGTGAATATTCTGCTTAGCATGTATAGATAGAGAAATCTCAATGCAGCATATTTTGAGGTTGCTAATAATTGATTTGACTGACCACATGTGAAGGGTAGGGCAAGCCTGAACACAAGAAGTGCTGCTCATTTACAGGAAGACAGTGCATTCACAGGCAGGGAATTTGGTTAATTGCACAGATCAGTGTGTCAGAAGTCCCTCACCATAGGCTACTTCAGGGAAAATATTTCTTACTGGGTTCTACTTCTGCATGTGACTCACCTTCAGTTACCAGTACCATTAAATATATTAGAGCGCGAAAAAAGCATTCTGGTCTATGAAAGGCATCCTGTACCCTCACATAGTGAGATCAGATCAACCCAACTTCCACCAAAATACCTATGTGCCTTGTTTTCACTTGCCTAGGCTATTCTTTTAGAGGGGGTGGCCTTGATTTTCCTTCTTCCTTTCTTCATGTTAAGCAACTTCCATAGAGAGAATAATCTTCCACTTTGACCTCTGATAGTTTCCCCTTCACAAACCTGCTCCCTTCAAAGAACAGTCCCCAACTGGCATATTTCTGTGGTGAAGGGCTGCCCCCTTGAGTATATTCTCCAGTGCACCCAGTCTAACACCAGATTGAACATGAAGGGTCTGCAAACACCTGAGAAGAAAACAACATCAAAACCAGAGATTCCCTCCCTCTGATCTCCAGCAGTAAAAGTAGGATGTAGTTGTCTGGTCAAACACCTGCAGTTTCACCAGGAGTACAGGGAGTATGCTGCAGTGGTCGTCCCTAGCATTTGAGGACAAGTGGCACATGCTGTTAAGATGTTGCTGCTTTTCCCTTATACTGAGAACAGAAAACAGTAGTGTTGAATTTTTAAAGATCCTTATTCTGCACTGATCTTTTCCGTGATTCTAAGGCCATATGTCTCAAGGCTGGTTTGCATACTTGGCTGCCAAAAGCCTCAGAAATGAAGCTGTTTAACTGACGTGTATGTTGCTGTGCAGCAACATATGAGGAACACACCTAAACCAAGTCTGCTTCACATACAGTCTTCAAAGTAAAGTGCATGCTAGGAAAAATATTATCATCATGGACATTACATGAGTGAAACAGGAAAGCTCACGACTATATTATACTATTCAACCTAACTTTACTTCGTAATTGTGGAGAAAACCAAGAAAAATCTTGTCATGTTGTCCTTAAAGCTGGTAGCTTCAGTAGCTGGACACAATTCCTTCTGAAGGACACCTGATAAGCAGGAGCCTTAGAGGACTGGGCATGAGATTTTGCCATCAGCAAAACAGTTGTTCTCCTACAATAGCAGGTGATGGGATCCTCACCATTTCTGATCAATCCAAACAGCGCATTGAGACCAAGCAAAGCCACCACACCCTAACTATCAATTCTGCCTTTCACATACTTGCAAGACTGTAATGCCCAGAAGAATGATGTTGAAGGAGAAAATTAAAATATGACCCATCTTCAGGCATTGTAAGCTCTAAGAGAGAGATTCAGATTTATAAAGAGAAAGCAAGTTTTATGTACGGATAACTCTTCAATTTTGATCATTTACAATAAGCAGGCCTATCTTCTTAGATGCTTTTTAGTTTAGTCATCAATCTAAATGCATTTCATCAATCTAAATGCATTATCTCACGAAAATGAAGGATCTCCTCTTTTGCCTGTTTGAGCTATTTCTTCCAGAGCTAGGCTCAGCTGGACTCAACTCTGTTACACTCTAAGCAACCTGGTCGCTGTTAGGCAGTGTCCTCAAGTTCCTTCTGAGTCCCCCTTCCATTTCTCTTTAATTGTCTGACTTCGTACTGGTGGAAGACACCGAGCATTAGAGGACGCTGTTCTGGAGAGGAAAAGATAAATAACCTAAAAGGAAGATGAGATTTTCCATTCACCCTAAGGTGGAAGGAGGTCTGGGGAGGGGTGAAATAAGACTAAAAAGATAGAGCTGGAGGAGAAAAAAGAGATTCTGCTTGGTGTTTCATTAAACAAAACAAAAAAATGCAATTGTTTTGGAAAAAAAGAACAATTTAATTTTGTAGGCAAAAGGCTCCTGGCTTCACTTCCTAGTGGAACAATTTGGTTTTACGAGAGGAGACTTTCCAAGCCAACCGTGACTGTACATATGGCACAGCTTGATACCTGCTCTCTGTATCCTGATGGCTCAGCTACTGAATTTGTCACATTCTTTTGCTACTCTGAGTTTTTCAAGAAATGCTGTAGTGCTTCCTGCTCTTAAGAGTTATTTACAGCAGATTTATGAGTCTGCAGAACTATCTGCCAGAAGGGAGGGGGGGGGGGGGGGGGGGGCAGAGAGAAAAAATAGTTATTAACTGCAAATTATTTGTCAAGCTCCTGTTGCCAGCTTTTCCAGACATCGACCAAAATGTTACCACATTACAATGTTCAACATACTGTCCACAAGCCCCCTTTCTTCTTCGTGAAAGTGCTTCAAAGACTGCAAGATAAACCATAGCTGCAGGAACATTGAGAAAGACCACAGTAAAATGGTATAGTAGTGGCTGTACCCACGACCAAGATTCACCATTAACATCCCAGCTGAACAACCCCTCAACACTTTCAGCTCCCACGAGTTTCTTGTTGTAATGTCTGTGCTTTTTAGCTAGAAAAGAAGGCGGCCAGAGTTGAAAGTATCTCCCAGATGTACTCACAGCACTCATTTCATCCCTCCACAGGGCCCATGCTGCAGTTGACTTCTCAGGCCCCAACTCAAAATGGTTCTAACCACAGTCACCATTAATGAGCCTTCTGACACCATTCAAGCATACGTGGGTTTCTAAGCAGTGAGCTGAATCCTTGCTTTGCTGCACTGGGATCCACAGTAAGAAAATGAAGGGAACTTAGCTACAAACTTCTTCAGCTGCTGCTTTGATTAGGTTCAGCAAATAACCCAGCTGAGCTCAGATCTGCCTCCTATTTTCATCTTAGTGCCTCAACAGCTTGATCCTATACTTTGCGGCATACAGAGTAGTGTTTATCTGAAGTACTTTAATACTCTATGTATCTATTCGTTCACATTAACAAAAGCCTTTAGCAGACCTATGGGTGTGCATTCTTCTGGCCAGGGGCTCTCAAGGTACTTGACAAACTGGCCTGACAGTACTGCAGTAATATGTAGATTGCCTATTGGTGCGCTTACCATATAAAACCACTATGGACAATATATTTTGCTTGCCTTCCTGCATGATGAACAGCCAAACCAGAAAGAACTTCTGCTAAGATGAGCCAATGAAATCCTTTTTTTTTTATTATTTTATGTTTCCTGTGTCCATGCGATTGGAATAAACTGTAAATTAGGTGTTATAGCACTGTAGTTTGGGTAGATGTGATGTTTTAGAAATGTAGCTTTAGTTTGTTATAACATAATAGCAGCTTTGCTTTGTTGTGACAGTGGCAATAAAATAAAGTTACTACAATGTATAATGCTGTAACCAACCAAAACTAGTCTAACAAACAACAAATCAAGGGAAGCAATACCCACCCAGCGCTTTATGTACAGAAATATTGATGATCTGTGCTTAAACTTCCCAGGTTAGAAAGTATCCATTTTTCAAGAGATCAGATGATGGTGATCTGCTCCCTCTGCTCTCTGAGGTGAATGCCAAAACAGGGTTCGTACCATTTTCATGCACTGTTAATAATTGCAAACTGCAGAGGAGATATTTTTTTACTTATCTTTTTTTTCTAAGTAAATAAAAATTTCTGCTAGTTCCAACAGCCTTGTTCCTACTGCACGTTAGTCACAGTTTATTCACATCAGAAGACCAGTGGAAGTTTGAGACAGGCAGGGGACTAAAGATGGATCTCTTATAAAAGGATTTCCATTTGTTAACAGCTCTGCCTATGAAGTATGCAATGACATTTTCCTACTGTGCTATTTTCATGCCTCCTGAGATGCCAGGTTATAATGCAAAACATCTGAATCATTAAATTTATACAGTTATTTAATAACCCATGTAAAATACATGGCAATGTTGCTTTTTTTAAAACATATGCACCTCATAAGAAAACAATTTCCTGCACTATGTGGTGTAGTCAGATTTCAATAGTTTCTCTTGGGCAAAAAGGGTTCAAACTTCCATCTTCTGTGCATCCAGGAGCCACAGTACCAAACACTACCAAGCTACGGCAGACAGACTCTTTCAGAGAAAATCAGCTCCCCTTTAGAAACTATTAGTTTTTTATAGAATATATACTATATATAAACATATAGAGATACAGATATAAATATATATCCAAAACAATAATAACTAGCAGCCAGCGATCACACCAAGGTGAAACGTAAGCCTCATCTAGAAAAACATTTAACATTCTTCACCTTAAGTGTGTGTGTGTTTTTTCATTAGCCTTAGAAGTACAAGACATGTTCTCATGAACCTAAGACTCACTCAGGCTCTAAAACAGATTTAGTTAGTGGGAATTGGCTAAAATTCTACCTGCGTTCAATAGGTACTTTCTAGCTCACATACTCTGAGACGAATTCTCTCAGTTGCAGAACAGCTGTTTCTTTAATAGAGTTTTTACAAGATCCCATGACAGACAACTGCTAATAGGGAACATGATGAGAGAAAAATATTGCTGCCACAAGCGGGATTCAGCAGAGAGAGGGTCAATTCTGTTTATAGACTTGCTGAAGTTTTTTGGTTGGTTAAAAAGCTGACAGACTGCATTACAGCTAACATTCCCATATTGATTATACCATTTCTAAACCTGCCCTCACTGTGACAGGAGTTGCATAATTAGTTTTTCCTTGTTAAATATTTGTAAATCATTCGTACTTTTACGGGTTACATAACCTGGCTGTTACCTTCAAATAATCTTCTTGTAACTTGTTTAAACATAGGAAAAGCTGCCACAGTACAGCAGGGTTTCTACCCTCCCTGTGAGGGTGGGCCAGCAGAAGGGAGGAAAGGCAGTGCCATCAGTGCTGCGGCAGCGTGCGGCAAGGGCTCAGCCCTGGATGTGCTCCAGGAGGGAGAAGCAGGTACCTACTGTGGCCCGATTGTCCTCTTCAGCCCTGTGCCAGAAGCAAAGGGTGAGAGTAACAAAGTTTGTAAGAGGTACAGCAGCAGTAAACACTGCCAGTGTTGAGCCTTACAACTGCTCCAGAGCAATGGTGATTCTATTTATGATGCAAATCAGGGCCCTAATTCAGCAGGCACTTAAGCACACATTTGAGGTTTGAGTCTCTCTGACTTCTGTGGAACCAAGTGAGTGGCTAAATGGTTTCCTGAATCCTGGACAACTGTACAAGGGAACAAAGTGTGTGTGGGCGTGGGGCGGGGGGGATAAGATAACATAATGAAATTATGGTTTTTAGGGTAGAACGGCGGAAGTTGTTTTAGAGTTATTCTAGTAAAGATAAATGTCAGGTGGCTAAACAAACAGAATTTCTCAGTACAACTTTAGAGACTAGGTTATATGAATGTATTGTTCCAGAAACCTTTCATCTCTTTGGTTTAGTAAACAAACTGAAATAGTACCGTGCCAAATAAAGGCAGAAGAGTTACACTTGATATTTCCCTGGATTTTAAACATTCCTTCTCCCTTTGCATTGTATAGACATTTATAGACAGGACAAGAAGAGATTAAGTTCTTACACTCACTATTGCTAGCATTAATCAGATTTAAACAATGATGCAAGTTGAATGAACCTCAAAAAAGTGGGGTTTTTTTTAGATAACCTTTCAGGAGTGAGGTCTTGAGGACTTTCTTATTCTGGCAGGGTGTCAGAAATACCATATTACTTGAATATTCCTCTCTCTTATCTTAACCAAGAGGTGCTGAAGCATGTAAAAATATGGTGAGAAAACACTAACTTTCAAACTGCAAAAAGGATGTGTTTAGCAGGGGTTTTGCTGATGGATGATTTTTACTACACCCAGACTGACTTGCTTCTCCCAAGTATCAATGAGGGAACAACTCTTCTAGTCCACAAAGTACATACAGATAATTGTTTTTTGCTGTTGTCATTCCACACTTAGTTTTCCCTTTTATGCATTTTTATTTCTCATACCTCTTTTTTTTCCCATAAAAGACCATATAAATAAGCCTGTTGCATCAACAGCAGTTTCCTGATCTATCTGAAGCAGATATAATAACCCATGGAATTCTACAGTGGCCAGAATCCAAACCTTAATTCTGGGTCACTTTTACATTTGGCAACTATTTTTGTGATTGGCAACATCAGTGTTTTAAATCTAATCTTGAATTTTGGGTTGAAAATCCAATTTTAGGATCAAAAGCAAAAATCCCAAATGCAAATAGGCAGTGGCTCCTGTCTATTGGGGGAAAAATCAAAGCAAAATAATATCACATCCAAACACCCTCCAAACTTAAGAATAACAGACTAAACCAAAAAATAGACAAGACTGCTGATAAACCCTTTGATGGCAGAAAATCTGGATCTGGATTTTAAATTTGGGAAGCTGCAGTAGTATGAACCATAGTAGTTTTAGAAAATATAATACCAATCTTTTATTGTCTCTTTTATAGATAGGTAGTCTAATCAACTTTAAGGTATTTACTTGCATACGTCACATAACTTGGAAAGTATGTTCATTTTATTGACGCAACACACAGAACTGTCAGCAAATATCCACGTTTATCTGAATCATGGTCAGGGCAGCTATACCAGAAAGCATTCCCATTCCTGAAGTGGGTCCACAACCAAATAAACTCCACTTTAAAGTCAGCACTGGCTGGTTTTGCAAAGCCTTTATCCATGTCCAATCCCGCTAGCTCCCGGGTCTCTAAGTACTGCTTGTTACAATGATGACTAAAACTGGGCTTTCCACATGATGCCCCTGCCCTTCTTCACATATGATGATATTTCAATATTTGTTTCTATCAGAAAATAAAGGATACATAGATAGTTTTCACAATTAAAAAGATAATCATGTTGCCAATGATATAGATTTGTGCATGGTTCTCCTCCGATACAGCACACACATTGACATGATGTTCGATGCAGGAAGTGATTGATACAGTTTTGAAGACTCAAAAGAGTTTTTTCCTATTTCCACCATTTATTCTATATAAGCTATTGGAACCTGTTCAATAAGTGTAATAAGCATAAACTGTGGCACTTACAATACTATTCACTAGATTAATGTAGGGTAATTTTTTTTTTAATGCCACTTAGAAATAAATGGTTGGATATCTTTCAAACTCAATGTATTTAGACTGAATCAATCCAAACCTTGAAATCAAATTCAGAAACCAAAATCAATATTCTCCCTGCTAATTTTCTATGCACACACCCTTTCAGAAAGCACTTTACAAGTACTAGAAAGTAAAGCTGTATCACTGGGATGTCCAAGCCCTTCTTGAAGGGATTTTCTTTTTCTTTCTCTTTTTCTTTTTAAACCATTTCTCCAGACTTCTGTACAGACAATTCTCTCAGCCAGTATTTTTCAGTTTTAGTCTCTTTAGGTGATTTGACATCTGTACTGTTTGGTACTGACTAATTTCCAAGTCCTGGGAGGCAATTTCTTAGCAGTTGCAATTCATCAAAACCCTAATGAATTCTGATGGAATTCTTGGGGACTGGTTTTCTGTCCTCTCTGTGGAGGGATTGCACAACACACCCTATGTATTTAAACCACATTAAGAGACTGAACGTATTTAATCAATATGGCTCAAAAGAAACCTGAAGAGCCACATACTAAACACCGAAGACAATACCTCAATGTTGCCACCAAAGTGATGATACTACAAGCACAGCTGAGACTGACGACATGTGCCAAGAGATGCCAAAAAGGATGGACTGAGTGCACGTGAGTGGTCAGGAAAAAGTCTAAGTGAATGATGATCTGCAAACGTGGAGGGGATCACATTGAGGAATAAGATGTAAACGATGGAGGCAGAGAGGCTTTTTTGAGGGCTCCAGGAAAAAGTATTGCTTCAGGTACATTGTCACATTCAAAATAACTTGGGATATCTTTAGATATTTTGGAAGCAAACTGGAAAAACTAGGCACTATACCAGCTGCTTCTTGGTTCGAAAACAAAGATCAGGTTTTATTTAGATTCTCAACCTACTTAAGCTGGTTCTCAGGGGAACTGCTGTGGGGACTTGATCTCCATGATTTGGGGAAAACTTATTGGGAAAGAGGGAATAAAAAGGTAGTTCATAGAAGCCAGATGGGGAGGCCAAGAATCTGGCAAATATCCCTTTCCCACATTTCTTCTAAAACTCAAAATAAATCTGAATCTCTCTGACATTTGAAAAGAAGTCTGGCTATTTCTTCCCACATTATGTTTTCTTTTTGCTCGCTTTTGCACAGGGTCTTACGGGAAGCAGAAACTGGTGCCAAAGTAATGCAAGGAAGCAAGCTGTGCTGATAATCTTAGAATGGCCCCCTTTTCTCATGAGACATCCAGCCCAATTTCACGTACACAAGCAATTCAGAGGGCAAGACTCACTGGTGTGCGCTGGCTATTCTGGCAACATAAGGCAGCCATAAACCCTGCTTAACTGGCCAGCCCAACTACGTTTGCAGCTGCTTTGTATCACCAGAGTGATGTAAAGCTGCCAGAGCATACCAATGAATCTGGCTCTGGTAGTTTCTAGGAACTCGGCATCAGTTTGCAAACTTATTAGCATTTTTCCAAATCAGACCTCCAAATCTTCTGAGATTCACTTATCACTGTAAAACAACATGTCTGTGGAAGAGATTTGTCATAGGACACAGGACTGTATCCAGCTTCACAAGCCATAGGAATTTTGACCTCATGGTAGTTTCATTATACCAAAGCACCTAGCCTCAAAACAAGTTATTATTCAAAGAGCTGATGTATTTTGGACTACGTAAGTGTGACAAAATAAACATAAGTAGTAACTTCTGGTACTTAACAGACAGATTTTTTTTATTTTTTTTTTACATCTGAGAGCAGTAACAAAATTCAGGGCATTTCAGTACCAGTGAATCTCTAATGAGCGGGTAGTAAAAATGCTTGCCTTACTGACTGTCAGGGGATATCAGATTTGTTCACTTATGACTCAGTAATTACCCACCAAAAATGTAGATCAAGTGGTCATCACCCAAATTAGTACCTGCCAAAGATTACTTTTGGAAAGGCTGTCAGCTAAGAAACAGGAAATGAGTTGCAAAATATTATTAAAACTTGAAAATAACAGCTTTAAGGTATGAACCACCACTCAAGCACACAATGGAGCAAGGGCAGGAAACAGAGACCATGCGGGGAACCAAGTGCAGACAGGGGTTGATGGCTGGGGACCTGACTTGCAAACAGCAGGGGAGCAATGGAAGCTGCCATGCCCTCGTCCCATTCTGCTTCCTCCCATCAGACCCGGCACATTAATCTCCAAAGCCCTGCTGTAGTTCCTGCTGAACCGCACTTACATGGCATTCAGTTAGAGCACCACGTCACATAGCTCAGCCCGGGATGAACAGCCCAAAACTAAACAGTAGGTCCTCCCTAGCTGTTGGCAGAGAAGGTTTCAGTCCGATGCTCTGCCTGCCACAAGCCACCTCTGTAAGCAGTCAAAATCCCCCCATTCCTCAATTTCCCATTTACAAACTGAACATGTCTCTATTTGACAAAAGAGCTGTAAGAGAATTAATTTCAATAACTGGAACAAACTGTAGCCCACTAAAGTTATAATAAGTGCTGTATATCAACAGAACTGAACCCAGGCCATTAAAACCACGTGAGAAGAACAAAGCAGGGGCTGACCATTGTTTTCCACGTTCCAGCAACATTCAAATATGAAACGGAGGTGACGGTGATAATAATAATCACTATATGATGCATATTTCAGCACCAAATACTTTGCAATTAGCTGCAGGCAGCACCACGGGTATGTCAGCTGTCTCTTGTGAAAGGTGGCAACCAACCAGCTTAAAGTGAACTCAGATAACAGTTCTGGGATCAGGGTTATTTGGGTTTTTTTTTTTTTTGCTCCTGGAACCTCAGTGCAAACCATCAGTCTTACTGCAAGGGGCTTCATGGTATATATCCACTTACCCTGGCTAGGTACCAGTTTTGTTTTTAAATCCATGGTTTAAATTGGGGGGTGGGGAGAGGAGAGTAAAAAAAAAAAAAAAAAAAGACCTACATACATCAATCTCTCTCGCCTCTCTTTTTTTTGGGGGGGATATGGATAAGGCTGAATCAAACCTGCCTGTACCTGCATCTCTGTTTCCAGGAACTAATCAAGTCTACTTCTCTGTGCCAGAGCTGACCTGTTTGTAGCCTTAACAGATTTGTGAATGCTGTATTAGAGCATCAGTGCTCAATATCACTGGACATTTGAGGTCAGAGTTAGGCATTTGTTCCCACACCCAGTGGGAGGGCTTTCAGCAGAACACTTGGAAATAGCAATGCTTTGAAAATAAATCTGTATGTTAAACAAAGGCAGCCAGAGACAGAAACAAAAGCGTAGAGATAAATTGTTGATTGCTAGCTTGCTAAAAGGCTCACCATGAAGTGTTTCAGCAGTCAGTATTAGGACTGGTGTTATTTAATATATTCATTAGTGTTCTGGAAAAGAGAGGGGAAGGTGACAAAATTTGCACAGGGCACAAAAATATTTAGGTTACTCATGATTACAAAAGATTAGAAAAACTAGACAGATGCGCAGCATGAAGACAGATGAAATTCACTGTTCATAAATGCAAGGTAATGCATATTTGAATGAATAATTTTCAAAACTCATGCACAAGGCTAGGTTGTAAATTAACGAACCACCCGGGAAAAAGAGAGGGAGGAGAAAACATGTGCCACTTTGGACAACTCAATGAAAAAGCAAAAGAATTGGAAGCAGCAGTCAAAAAAAGTAAATGTGTTGTTGGACTGTATAAAAATCAGGATAGAAATTAATACTGAAATACTACGTCACCGAATAAGTGGATGGTGTATCCTATCTGAAATGCTGTACAAAGCTACACTCAACTCATCTAAAATAACCATAAAGCTGAAATAGAAAGGGGCAACAAAAATGATTAGTGGCAGAAGAAAACACTGTGAAGATTGGGGCTGCTTAGTTTATTGAAGAGAAATAAAAAGGGGACATGAGAGAGTTAATGAAAGTTACAGAGAAGATCAATTGCATGTTCCTAGTTTCCTCTCCTCCTAATGCAACAACACAGAAAAACAACAGATTTAAAAACCAATAAGGAAAATATTATTTTACACAGTTCATAATTAACCTATGGAACTGATTGCCATAAGATATCCTTCTGGCTAAGGACTTAATATGATATAAAATAGTTTAATTTAGATGCTTATGTGAATAATGGGGACATCCTAGCTAGGATTAAGATAAATATCTTAGGCAGGCTGAAAATCCTAATGCTTTCTGACAGAGACGAACCATGGGCTGATGGAGGTTGGAGAGAAACATCCTCTTTGGGCAATAAAGGACGTCTGTGTCTTCCCTTGAGTAATTTGGTACTGAGTATTCCCAAAAGCTGGATTTGGGGCTGGAGAGACTGACAGTCCAGTCTCACAAGGCATATCTAAAGCAATATCCCTTCGCGCCGATCTGAAGTTGGCATCTCCATTGCCGTCACCGAGGCCAGGATTGCAGACTTCTGCAAAGAGTGCTGTTTACTGTGGTGGCAAGGGGAGGAGAATTTGCGATATGAGACTGAGAACCAAATGACTTCAAGCAAATTAATACCAATTGCTGGGTGTACTTCAGCGTGGGGAAAACAGTGTTTTCCACTTTATGCCACCAAACCCGTCCAGGTTTTCTGATTTGCTTATCATGCTCATTTTGTTTAGGAGATGATAACATCATGTTAACACAAAAGTACAAATAAAGCTCTATAATCAGCTAAGGTGTCAGAATCCTGCCAGTTTTCAATACATCTATCTCAAACTCTGTGAGCTAAAAAGGGAAAAAAAGTTTAATAATGATAAAAGAGAAAAGCTATTGCTGCCTAAATCCCTCTGAATGGAAACTTGATCTCTTGGGTACCTTTGCTAAATCTGATCTGGAGCTTCATAGAAACTTTCTGTAAAAATCACTTTGTTTAAAACATGGCCCACCCAAGCACAAACAGGGGGTTTTGTCCCCCTTTACAGCTACCCATTAAGGAAATGTCTGTAGTACAGAACTAAATCTGATTCAGTGATTAATATGTAAACAGAATTTGACTGGCTCTTCTTTTGTGCTTATCGCCAAGATACAATCTGGCACAACAGTTTTGTTTGATAGACAGCCCTGGCCTATGCTTGTCAACTAGCCAATATAAAATAACATTATTACTGTATAATCTCGAATTAGGCTGTAAAATACTTCAATTGTGTGACACACATGATGAAAAGATTTTAGAGTTCTCACATGTTTACATAATTAGCACTGCATATTTGTTAAATTAAGGTATCGTTATTACCTTTATTACCATATCCCTCCTCCTCCACTGCAGTGTCTGTTTCTTGTGTAGCCTCACATGTCTTAACTTTTCAAAGGCAACAGAAGGAGCCAGCGTCTCTGTGAGGATTCTCCTACTTCTGTGCAATTCTAATAAAAGGTATCAGAATACCCACCCTTTCTCACAGCCCTTCAAAAAAATAGCTGCTGAGGTGCAACTCAAGTAAGGAAAAAAAAGCACAAGAGGGAAACGGCCTCAAAGACTTGACTTCAGGTGTATTTAATCCTTCCACTACTGGTTTAAAAGTATTAAGTAGCCATAGGCTATCCCTGGGTAGAAAGATGGTTCAGTGACATCCCTTTTGTAAATATGTAGCTGTTCAGCCTCCTCCTAAACTCCACATTGAAGTCTGCTGCTTTTTCAGATTAATTCAGTTTGAATACTGCTGACTGTCTGTCACTACAGTCATATGTCACTGGTAGCAGCTCAGAAAGCCTAACCCCCGTCTCTAATGTCATTGCACACAATTCATTTTTAAATGCAGTGTAATAGTTTAGGAATACCAGTAAAACAGTGGGGGGAAAAGCATTTTCAATTTAAAGGCTGTGTAACACAGTTTATAACACTGTATTAGATGAGCCAAGCATGTTTCCTTTAGAGGGGCACATATGGTACAGGTGAGACTTGCAAAAATACAGTTCTAATAATTACCACGATTGTTAATAAGTTTTAAACCAAGTGGCACATTATTACCAATAATACTATTTAATTGGGTGATCTTTCTTAAAGAGCTAGGTACTGCCAAGAACAAAAGCATCTAAATCCAGAATAACCATAGCCACAAAACCAGTCTCCACCAGCACTATTGAGCACCAGGCTTGGATTCTGTTCACCTCGCAGGACTGCGTCAGAGGTTCAGCTCAGTACACACAGACATCGGCCACAAGCCGGGAACAGCTGCAGAGAAGGTCACAAAGGTTTGACTGCAGGGCCCTGACTGGGACCAGTTTCTACAAAGACACACTTGGCTCTAAATTTACACTTTCAAAATACTTGAGACTTGTACATAAAACAAAACCCGGACATTTTATGACCTCAGCTGTGCTCATCATCTCTCCCACAGCTTCATTCATGTCAAGGAGGTGACAAAATAAATGGTAGAATTACGCCCTGCAAGATAGGTGCACTGCCCTCACAAAAAGGTCTGATTCATTTCAAAACAAACATGCAGCACTAGCAGTAACCTGACCCAAAGAACTTCTAAAATGTGGACTAACCTATCCCAAAACTTCAGCTTTCTGGCTTTCTGATTTAATTCCAAGTGCAATAATAAACACACTCCTCTGTTTACAGCTCCATAAATAGCGCCTTGTGTTTTCTGAAACAATGCAGCTCTGGGCTGCCTCTGTAATCGTTTATTTTATATCATCCTTAAGTTGCCATTTATTTACATTTCTGGAAACAGCTACCCCATGAAACAAATGGCCTGTTTTGTTAAGTCATGGTCAAGGATGTTTCCTTCAACTTATCACATCTAGAAATGCCACAGACAGAAATGCTTTCAGGCTATTTGCTAAGAAAACTAACATAAGCTCCTTATCAGAAAATATTACATTTCCCCGAAAGGTGAACTGTTCTGTCAGTTTTTCAGGCCATGTGAAATTCCTTCTTTGCTATGACAGGTCACTGAACAGAAGTTGATGGCACACAGTGGTTGCCCGGAATTCAAGCCAAAGCCTTCAGCTACACATGACTGCAGGTAGTGGCACAGACACAGCAAGCCTTTTCCCTCTGACACATTTAACCCAGGGGTTATATTCTGGGTTGAGGACTTTTGTTGTTTGCTTGGGGTTGGTTTGGGACTTTCCCCCTCCCTTTCACCATTCTTCTTAGGATGCATCCACAAGCAATATAGATGTAGCACCGAGCTACTGAGCACTGTGTGTGCCAGCCTCTTCAGTTCACATCCCAGAAACAGCAGCCAGGAGGACTGGCCCCCTTCTAGACCTCACATGCCCTTATCTATTCAAACTCACTTAAGACAGGCAGGAGAGAAGCTATGTCTCATTATTTCTGGGTTTTAGAATGGTTTCTGGATTTTCATGCTACTTAAACCAAAATATTAGCAACTACAGAATGACAATTAAAAGTTTAATGGAAGACACAAGAGTTCAGATAGTGTAGCTGTTCTCCTTAACAGAATCAGCTAATTTCCAGGTAAAGTTCCACAAGTTATAAAGGTTTCTCATGTTCATAAGAGCTGAGCAACAGCCCCCCTGGGATCAACATTGTACATGCTTTGTGTTATATGCATTTGCATTAAGCTTATGAACCTTCAGAAAAAGCTCTCCATAATGAAGGTAAAAGCTCCAGTTGGCAAAATGCTCTGATTTTGTGGTGGTGTAGAAATTGCAGCAGAGGAAAGCTTCGCTGCTAAATCCTGATGCACTGGCACACGTGGCTGTGTGTCAACACAGAACATAACAGGCACAATTGATTTAGGCAGGTTTCCCTTGTGTGCTTGCAGAGATCTGCTAGATGCAAGGTTTAAGATACAGACGGACTGTGGACATTAATAGACAAGGAGAAATCCAAAGGAACAACTGATGAGACCCACTGTTTTTTTCAGAGAAACTAGTGTTTTTAATCTTTTCAATTCGATTTTTTTTTCCCTGTCTATTCAAGTTCAAAACTCATTTCTTCTATTTTCAAGAAAGTATTTTCACTGTGTGATGATGAGGGGCAGTAATAGATAAAGTCTGAAATAAAAGCTTTACTAGCTGCCATCCTTTGGTTCATTTGTGACTCTTACTACTCTGCCCTTTCCGCCAATCGTTACCCACACACTGTTTGGGATTTACTGCTGCAGAGAGGCAGCCAGACTAGGCATCGTTATATTCCATTATCACCAGCTGATTCTATGTATTTATTACAATTTATAAAAACATAAATGGCCTTATACTTCAGCCTCACCCCAAAAGCAGCACCCATTAAAATGCCCATCATTTTCCTGCTGGCCTCCTCCACTGCAGATGGAGAACAGGCAGCTCTGTAACAGGAACTGGTCATGGCTCTGCTGCCAGATACCAGGCTCATGACTTCCAAAACCACAGACAACTCATTTAAATAGGCCCCTCATTTCATTTCTGGGGCTCAGGACTATCAGTGCGATCTTGGCTAGGTCACAGACAACAGGAGAGAGGCAATTTTACAGTTTTACTAAAACTTTCCTTTTTTTAATAACCCATTCCCCTTTCATGAGAGCAACAAACACCCTCTGTTACTGGTATAAATGTTCACTACAAGATGGGAATTAAAGAGGCTAGTGTTTATAGCAGCACTGGTATTTGATGCCAAAAATAAGTCTGATGTTTCTATTCAGGAATAGGAAATAACACTCTGAACAGGCAAGTCACTCCCCAATGGACTTTCTTTGAATTTTCTCCAAAGGCTATTTCCTTTTCCTAAATGTGGGAAATACTTCCTGTCTGTGAACAAGTACAACCCATATGCTGAGAAAAAAATTAATAAAACAAACAAAAAGAAAACAAACAAAAGGACCTTTGTTCTGGAAAGAAATGGCATCAGCTATGCTCAGGAAGCATAAAGAAACCCAACGGATGAGAGAATAGACAAATCCTAAATAGATTTCATGTAAGATGATTAAAAGTGCTTCCTTTGCTGTATATTTGGCAACACGTGAAATTGTGAGTCAGAGATATATCCCTTTCCTTTTGGTACTTTTGCTTGTAGTTCACGAATAAGTATATGATTAAGAAACTTCAAATTTGGCATTATCAGACGCATTACCTGTCTCTTGTTGTTTCAATCATGCCTACAGCTCTGACCAGCGTAGAGGTTCTCTACATCTTCAAGCTTTGCTCTGCTCCATTGAGTAGGAGGAGACACTTCTGAATCCCCCACACTCAATGCTGTACCTGATCTGTACAGATTTATAGACCACCACCTTCAACCGAGACATCCTTCACTCAATTCCAAGCTGGATCCTTCTATACTCACTCCTCCAGGGCTCAGTTGTGCTTGTTGTCTGCATGTACAGTACAGCACCAGTGATTGAGATTTCAGAGAGAAATCTATTAAAGCTAGAAATATCCAAAACAGCTCACAAAAGTTACCATACATGGATATATATCATGGAAGAAAAAAATACCTTTTTACAACATCTATAAAACCCTGATTATAATAAATGTCTGCTTAATTAATACATCAGGACATAAAGCCATTTATTCTCCTCTCATTTGCTATCATTCTCCCTGTTCAGATTTAATAATGCAAAAAGGTTGCTCAGATGCCAAACGGTAAAAATAATAAAAATACATTCATCATTGATACGAAAAGCAGAAAAGCCTAGCAGTACTGCTGGCACAGAGAATACAGCCAAATTTCTTAAATGAAATCCAAACAGCACTTCACCCAAAAATCTTCAAAACATACAATGAAATATATGGTATGATAAATAAAGCAGCCTGAAAAATGCATGGAGAACAGTGGAACAGGTGCCCAGAATAACCATTATTACAATATGCACACTAAAAGCAGGGGAGAGAAAGGGGCAGAGAAAGACAGAGAGAGGGGGGAAAGCTTTCAAAATAGTTAAATTCATGAGGGCTACAGAGCCTCAAATTGAAATTACCTCACTCTGCACTGATAAATAAAGTGGCTCTGGTACCTAAATCATGACACTAACTATATGTTTCGATTTTTTTAAGTAGTGATTAGGTGGATACTCAGGGGAACCTACTAGCCTTCACAGAGATAACAGACTCAACTTAATATCAACTTAAAAAGAGACTTGAATTCTAACCAATCTCATGTAATGAATTGAAATTCTATAGCTTTCAGAGGAAAAAAAAAAAAAAAAGATAAAAAAGCGACGTGGCTCCATTCTCTAACTTGCTGTCAGGAAATATAATTTGTGCTCTCGGTGATTCACCTAGCTCATATGCAGCATGCAAATTTATTTCCCTAATAATCAGACCTGGAGATTGCCCAAGAGGATTAATAGCATCATTCCTTATGACCGCCAGGATATTATGCACCTCTGACATGGAAAAATTGTGTTAGTTCTACAGAGAAAACGCAAGGATATTTGTCCTGCTAGACAATATAATAGGCTGGTGCATCATCAGATTACAATGTCATTTCAAAAACCTTGAATACAAATAATGTACAGTGGGGGAAATGTTGGTACAACCTCCCTTAATTCAGTAGCCTTGAATTCACATGTATTTTTTTGCCTGTGGTTTTTTTTTTTTTCCCTCTCCCCATTATAGACTGTAGAACACTGCAAGAAAAAGGCAAAGGTATTTTATATTAAACCCGTATCTTTTTGTTTGTTCCTATGTTATTCTTTGAGAATAGCCTACATGGACACTGCAGGATAAAATAACATAAAATCCACAGCTTCCAGTTTTTCAAAGAGCTGAATACACCCACAGCTCCAGTACACTGTATTCCATATGTGAATACAGAGCAATTTATTTGCACAATTGCTTAATTTTGATTCGCAAGTCAAAGCAGTGTGTTCTGCAGGCTCTGGTATTCATATAGGCAGAATTTTAATTTTTAAAATCTTTTTAAACGTGTTGGTCAGGAATTTTCTAAAAAAAAAAAAAAAGAAAAAAGAAAAAAGAAATGTTTCCTGCTGTACTTTAGACCAAAGAACACTGCCTTAGAGACAAGACAAAATTTCATTATTATGCGCATGGGAGCAATAAGATTAGCTCCTATTGCTGCCCCTAAGGTGGAGCAGCAGGAGGAACCAATGGGACGATGCTAATGTGTATGTTAATGGTATTCTCCCAGAAGAAGTTGGGATAATTAAACATGTACCATCTCTTTAAGACAGAACTGCACACATTTTCTTCGGATGGGTGTTTACAAGATTTCCAATTTCAGGTCACAGCCATTTCTGAGATTGCTTAAGAAAGAGATGGGAATAACTTATCTTATTCATGTATTCAAAGAACCTTATAAAATGTGCAAAACATAACAGTTTTAAGGGGCAAAACATGCATCTTGCCTTGACAGACCTGCTTTGTTATGTGTAGTGCTGTACACTGACCTAATATATTGAACATTTTTAGCTAATATACCTTGTAGGAACCAGCCTTTAATGTGATGGATTTTATAGTATCTCATTAGGGTGTGTTTATATAACCTGATACTAAACACATTTTCAGATTCATGTTCCTTATTAAAATTGTGAGCTGTATTGATTTTTAGTTGAACAGCAACAGAGTCATTTTAATATTAAGAAAGGCTGCTCTGAAGTTATTTTCACAGATCACAACTACAGTGACACAAACAGTGCACATATCTCTCATCTCTCTTTACAGCCTCAATTATAAGAATCAGGATGTGTTACCCCACCTGCTTTTCTATTGGTTCAGCAATTCTCTGCCTCCATTTAGAACACCAAAAAGCATTTTTATTCATTGGTTTGGGGAGCGTTGTTTTTAAATATACATTCGTGACAAGCCCAGAAATGGTATTTATATTTTTCCTTATAAAGAACCATGTGTTTTTAAAAACAAAATACCTTAATGCATCTGTTTTTCAAGTTTCCATAACAAACTGAGTAGTTATAGCGATGTTTACTCTAATACAGCAAACAGAAAAACTTAGCATTCTAAGCAGCATTAAAAAAAAATAAATAATGACTTTCACATCCTAATGTCTCCATTTTGTAAACCAGTCTTCAAAGGTAAATCTAATGTCAGCAGTAAATAGAGTGGCTCCAATATTTCTCTGAGGAGTCATGGGGAAATAATGATCTTTGAGGCACTGTAAATAGTTTAAATTATTGGAAAGTCCTTGTAAGAAATGAAATATGAGAATTAAAAAAAATAAACTTGATTTCTTTATTGTGAAGTTAGGGCATTTGGAGGT
Organism: Falco biarmicus; assembly: GCF_023638135.1. Classification (NCBI taxonomy): domain Eukaryota; kingdom Metazoa; phylum Chordata; class Aves; order Falconiformes; family Falconidae; genus Falco; species Falco biarmicus. Next base: position 30,325,856 of record NC_079299.1, read on the forward strand.
AGCCCAAATTTTAAATGCAAATATTTAGAGAGAGAAATTATCGCTTCTGAGACAAGCAAATCATACACTTATTCCTGACTCTTATTGATTTAATGAACAGTTTGTTAATACAATGCCATCTGAGAAACAAAAAACAGACATAGAAGAGTAGGTGTTCATTACATTTCTGCATTTTTAAAAGCAGCCTTTAAGCCTTCAGCAGGGAAAAGGCTCAAAATTAAATTGCAGCATATAGGAACTACTAGATTTAATACAGCCACTTGCGAGCTTTCAGTTTAACTGCACCTGTTACTTTTGCTACAATACCACAGAAGCAGTTCAGGAGCCTCAAGTAATTGCTATATTTGGCCTAAGAAATTTTAGGTCTGAATGGGTTCTCAGAAAGCAGATTTCCCTTTATTTTGCCCCTGGCATGCTATTCATTATTAAACATTAAAGTTGTGTCAATTACTTACTTCCATAGTTGATTATTATCCTGGTTATTCTACCAGCTAATCAACTCTTTTCTAAAACATGTCTAGCAGTGACTTTGAATTGATGTACAGAATATAATTATTTGTGCAAATTTCTTTTGTTTCTTGTTAACCACAGAAATTGGTTAATTACTTTAATCCCTGCAGCCCCTCAAAAAGAAAGTATCCTGATTTACCAATTTATTTTTAATCAATATTAGGCTGGGCTTTGAAAGTTGACTATTCAGCCAACGTAAGACACTGCACTGAGAGAAAAAAAAAATTATACATGTCCTTTAAAGCAGGCTGAAAACACCTTCATCTGAAAGACTTTGTTAGCTTTATCAGATTCAAGGCTCTTCTGTTTGAGGTGTAATTATTTTGCCATTATTACATGCAAGGCTTTTAACAGAACAGTCTTTCCCTCTATTTAAGCAGTAAGTTTCATAATTTATTACATCTCTTTGGTCATCAACTCACTATACAAACAGTTGGTCACCAGTGACCAATTACATTAAGGTTAAGCAACATAACTTTAAATTAGGAATAAGCTAATGTATCTTCATCAAGGGCCTGCTGTGTTTTCAGTGCTGTTTATAAGATGATACTAAATGTGGATATGGAGCACGCTCACTGGGACCAATTCCTATCGGCCTAAAAATGGGAAAGTCTTGAGCCTGCTCAGGTCCAGAGCTAATTAATGGGATAACATCTGCTTTACACATTCTGCGGTAGTAATTTCTATCAACTTCACTGTGAAGATGCATGGGAAACTATCAGAGAAATAAGTATCTATGCTGAACCATATTAATCTGTAGTGAGTCTGAAAATGGGAATTTCAATTCTCCTATTATCCTAGGGATGGGAAGAGGAGGGGACGAAGAGGGTGCAGGGCTTGTTTCTTAGATTATACAATTTCTGTATTTGTAGCATAGGATATATATTTAGTTCTGTCTGCATGCACATGCTTGCATATAGGCATGCTATTCAACTGCGTGCGGGCTTGTTTTGTGTGTGCGCCATTGGGGTTTTTTTAAGAAAGAACACAGCAGCAGATGAAGATGATCATGCTCCTCATGCAACAATTTTATACAAGAAGATGGTGAAGTGCTTTTATTGCATTACTTAAAAACACAGCATGAATTGCTGAAGAAAAAATATAGTACTGTAAAACAGGCTTCAAAAGTGATAAGCCCACTCACTTCATTTTATCAGCCTGTGTACAACACACAGTGCTACAAAGGGCCAGGCACCTATTCTGAATTGAGAATTAAATAAACACAACATGAAGGAAACACTGACCCTCCACAAAAAAAAAAAAAAAAAAAAAGAAAAAGAAAAAAACAAAAAAACAAACAACAACAACCGATTCTTCTGAAAAACACACAGACTTTTAAATCCAGGCACCTTCTCACCTGAATTTTATCACTTTGTCTGAAAATTACCGGGCAATTTAATTTACAGTGAGATGCTTAAAGCTACATTTTTCTCCCTATTTTTCCTGGTGAAGTCCTGTAGGGCACAGTCAGACTGCTGAGGAGAGACATTACATGTTTACACATGCATGTTTTTGTCTGTCTGCACCCACACATATGGAAAATATATGAAATGAATGTACTTTAAAAAATGTCTATATTGTAAATGTATATATGTGTATGTTCATATAAAGCATATATACACACACCTAAAAATATACACAAATATGCATGTGTCTGTGTGTATACATAGAGAGAGAAAGAGAGACAAAAAGCTAAACCAGAAACAGGTATGCACCGGTAAGAGTCTGAGTTTGGAGTGGCAAAACCAGAAGAAATCATACAATTTTCTTTTTATTATTATTATTATTATTGTCCAAGCTATGATTTACAGGTTTAATTCTTTCAAGCTAATGCATACGAATGAATTGCATACGAAGAAAAAAAAGGAGGGAGGTCCTTATAATAATGAAATTACATTAATAGTCATTCACCTTTGCCTAAGAGGTTATGAGTTCATATGTCAACTCTATGGAATATTTTCCGTAATTTGTTTGCCATTGTGTACATTCTATTTATTTGTTTGCTACAGGGTATTGAAATATTCAGGCTATTGGGAATTAAATGCTTATTTGACTAACAATGCTTATCTGTAAATTAATGGTATAAAACATGGAGTTTTCTAAAAGGCTGTCACTCAGTTTTATTTGTGGAGATACTATTGAGACAAGATTCAAGGTCTTTCAAAGAACTCTAACATCTCAGGCTTAGGGGGAAAAAAACATTATTTACTTAACATTTTTAACAGTCCTATATAATTGTGTAAATTACTGAAATGAAATAGTGCTTGCTTTTGTCACATGCAAATGACAATGGCACAATGAACCAGGAAGGTACCTTGCATGTGCAGTAGCCAGAATAGCTTTGTTTTGAACTTCTGGGTGTGCATGTGTCTGTGGGGAGGGAGTTTGGAGAGTGAAGAAATGCGATTTAAAGACCTAACTAATGCAAAATTCTTATGTGACCCATTACATTTGAGACCAGAAAACACATTCCATTTTTAATTTGCTTAACCACATAAGATGGCAAACTTCACCACTGTTGCAATATTCTCATTTGCGGGTAGGAGTAATAAAAAGCACGCAGCTACTGTTCTGTTCCTTTCTCTTGAAAATGTGCCATGAGGCAATACAGTTGTAGCAGGGGTGAATCCTCAGCTCTGTTACTCTATCTACCCTGTCAACGTTATTTGAACCCTTATTTTCCTTAAGGGGCTCATTCAGCTGTCCTAATATGTATACAGTGATAATATAGTCATACGCATAATAAAAAAGAGCTTCAAAATTATAGTCAGCTTAGTAATAATGCAGTGCTGTGCCAGAGTGATTGGCAACTGTTGATCCAATTATATAACTGGTTGCTTCTTCAAATTCAGGGATATGAGATTGATATATAACGTGCTGTAAAGTGTAAAAGAACTGGACAGGAAATAAGGCGGGTTGAATTTTTTAGTGCTTTGATCAAATTAGAACCAGGTTGATGAAAGGAAATGCCTTGGGTTCTCTGCTTGAAGTTTTGTGTTATACAAAAGGCTCTTGAAATGATCATTTTTGCACATGTCACTCAGCAAGTTTAGAGCGAACTAGTCTCTCTCTGTGCCAGAGAGAGCCTCTGCAATGGCTCACTCACAATGCCACTGCGCACCAGACACAAAATTCGGCAGATGCTCAGAAATGAAAGTGATGAGCCAAAGGAGGGACAATCACAAATCATAGGAATAACCCAAATTTGCAGGTTTGTTTTACAGGTTTCCTCACAGCCCTTATTTTGACTCAAGAAACACAGATTGGGAAAGACAGAAAAGGGTCATCTGGCGAATCCCCCAGAAATAAATGCAGGATTATCTTTGCTGCTGTTCTTTAAAGCATTTATCTAGCTAACTCACTAACTAGCTTTCATCCATTGTAACCCTCTGCCTGTCCCCTGCTTTTAAAACAGCTACTATTATTTATGAAGTGCTGTACATGTGCAGTGAGAAGCACAGGGACTTTTTGCTCTTATTTTTCCTTGAGGACAACTTAAAAGGAGAGAAAAAAGCATGTATGAAAAGGCACCTTGCAGGTAAGGCTATGGTTCTTCTGTCGCTTGGTCTGTCTCTGAAGAATGACTCCATAGTGGTTAGGCCTGTATGAGACACAACCTCTCTGGTACTTTCTGGGATCAATCTCTCTGTACTATATGCTACTCAATGTAGTGATTTAAATCCCACAGTTTCAGTCTTAATGCATTAACATTTCAGCACTCCTCAAATACATCCTGGAAATCTGTCTCCTCCTCATAATTCTTATCCCCAAAATAGGAATCATGTAAGATTTCAAGTGAGGCACCTAACCAAGTCCAGTATACATCCATACCTCTGCCAAAAAACATAGCATGGTGATTTACTAATAAATACACTTGGGACGGGGGAAAGGGTGGGGCAGAGAAAGAGTTACATTCCCAAGCCAGGGTACAACAAAATTTCTTCTGACACCTGCTACAACAGAGAACAGGGAGGAACTACCGAAGGAGCCAATGACATTAAAACTTGCTGAATTTCCGTTACCCTCAGGATAGTACCTGCATGGAAACTCCTTTGTTCTGGCATAATTCCCTCTACAAGGAACTCCTCCAGAAAACAGGGTTTCCAGAAATAATGTTACAGGACAGGGAGCACTGATGAATTGGTGCAGTAACCTTCACCTAGGCCTTCCAATTCAGTTTTGTGTGAATTACATCAAATTGCAGTGGGTATTTGTGTTGGATGCAGAGTAGTTGAATAGCTGCCCATTTCTACACCAGAGCAGCTCTTCTGAAGTTGATTGGTGTTCCTCAGTAACAGAAACACTGCACAGCACTGAAAATGACAGGACATCACAGTGCGATTCCACTAAAAAAGATGCATGGGGTATTATATGAATAATATTTTTCTGAGTTCCAAGACTGGAGTTAAGAGAAACATCTTTAATATTTTTATGTGAGATACTCCTTGACTCTAGTGGCAGACATTCACGAGAGCATACGCTAATAAGCTATAATTTGACAATACGGTAGAGGTCCGTCTTTCCAGTTCTATTATCTGTGAAAGATACGGTTCCTTGTGCCAGCTTGGTCAGACAGCAGTAACATTCTGCTCTGCAGCCAAAAAACCAAGGATCTGGCAACAGAGCTGAACGCTAACATGCTGGGCCAGCAGAGATCAGAGTATGTGAGGAGGACGGCACTGCACTGGGAAGAAGGCATCACCTCTAGCACTGCCTGCTGGCCGATGGACAGTAACTCTCACCAAGTATTTGGAAACAGGCATCAACCGAAGTGCAAAATAGCACTGGCTGTCAGGGTGCAAAAGCAAGTGAAACCTTCCCTGTGCGGATGTACAAGCCTGGCGGTCCTTCTCCAGTACAGGAATGGGAAATGCTCCTCTGATGGTCCCCCTTCCCAGCCCCCCAACACTCGTGCTGCAGCACGCAGCACGGTCTAACCGGGCCCGTTTACTCATACTGTCACAGAAACGCAGAGCCATGGATCGAGCAGCAGCGGTGGCACTTGAGACACATAGCAAGGAACGGTGCTAACCTAAGTTTTGATTCTCACCGTGTTCCCTGAAAACACACTATATCATGACAACTTGTTATGTTATGAAAACATAAAAACCAGGATAGAATGAATATACTTATTCAAAGTATTTTTCATAGCTTTTTTTTTTTTTTGTTAGATCACACTTAATATGATTCCGCGACATCAATGCTGTGGATGAAATTGAAAGCTGTATTCTTCTAAATGTGTTCCTAACATTCCATTTTTTTACAGAGCTGCCAGGGGCTATTCTGCATTCCCACAACTGCTACAAATGTAACATATTGTTTTGCAATAAAAATTAGCTATAAAAGTGTGAAAAATGCCAGAGAACCAAATGTGAGAAATAAGAGAAGGGGGTACGGCTTTCACACCCTTTTAGTGGACATTTTATTTATTTTTCAAATGGAGTAGACATATTTATAGCTACTGTATTTCAATTATCTCTAATTTCACACATTTTATGCAAATTCTAGACATTTTAATTGCAAATCAGAAGGGAACTTATTTTTAAAAGTGGAGCAACACAACATTTCAGATCTCAATTTTAATTCCAAATTTATCTACATCACTGTTAAAAACTTTTAAAACCACATTTACACTGCAACTTAAAATTAGGTGCAATTTAAAACAAACACAAAACAAAAGACCTCCATACCAATTAGTCATATCACCAAAGCCTTCTTCACACATTTTAAATCTTTTCTTTTTAAATCAAAAATTTTAGGTAGGAAAGTTTAGGAAGTTGAAATGACATTATTAATCTGTGACACATTATTTCAACACGAGTCAGTAATTTAATAGTATTGTCCATAACTGATGAAAATTAATACATTACCCACCCTATTTTCTCTTTCTGTCTCCATGACTTCAATAACCTAGGGCATGGGTTATTAGCTCAATCCGTGCTTAGCTGTCACTCAATGGGAAATTCTTTCAAGAGGATAAACACTCACACACAGCCTTTGGCTGGATAAAAATTCCCACTATATGTTAAAAGCATTAGTGACAAATGTCGCTCTTATCCAAGTAGTATTCCCAGTAGCTTACTCTTACTGAACGTTAATAAGGATATGGCCTTCAATGCTAAATAAAATGTTTGTGACAAATTCAAATCAGTTGAACCTGTGCTGGTTTTAAGGAGGGACAATTTTCTAATGGATCCTGGGGCTCCAAATCAAACTAAGGGTCTGGGGATCTGATCCGTGATGCTGGATATGAGCAGACCACATCCACTGCATGTGAGACACTCCATACCTGTGCAGACCCCTGCACCTGATAACCTGACTGCTTTGGCCCCAATCAACTAGTAAGACCTGGGTTTTGGTAAATACTGCCTTAATTTTTGCTATCCAAAATCATCATCTAGAAACACTGTTCCCAAACCATAAAACACAGTTTGAAAACGAGCTCTCTTTAAGCAGAAGTACTGGCTTTGGTACCATGCTTTGCCCTCAAGCAGTTATCCAGTCCCTATTTTTTCATCACACACGCTCACGATGTATGCACACACAATCACAGGTTTAAAATCATGCATGTGTCTAAGGAGCTAAGCTGAGAATCCAGTGTTTGACTTCTCAATATCCAATGAAATCTGAAAAAGTTTCAACTATTTACCGAAATGCATAAAATAATTTTATTATAAATGGAAAATTTACTGTCTGAAATGTGTGGAGTTTTTCTCTGCTTTCTTTCTATTTGGTAATTTATTTAAATGCATTCAAAAATGCATTCAAAAAATGAGACATAGCACTTCGGTTAAGACATCTGTATTTCAAACGAACATCTTTAGAACTGTGAGCAGCTCTGTTAATAGTCTTTTTATTTGATTAGGGTAATCTGCTGCTGTGCTGTCTTAATCTTTATCCACTACCTTTTAACCAATCAATATTTTAGGGTTATAGATTTGGAAGGTAGATGATAATTTTGTAGATAAACTCTCTAGGCACTGCTGACATGGTATGGTTGCATATTTAATATCTTTTCAGAGGATTCACAACTCTAGCAACGTAAGAATCTGCCCAGAAAAAAAAAAAGTCAAACCTTAAATTTCCAAAGCTGTGTGCAGGGATTTGGCCACCTGACTGCTATTAATGTCAATGAAAATTTAGAGGTAAGAAAAGCAATGTCTTTTCCCTCAGATCATTTCTTCTTTGAAAGGAACCAGAGTACAAGAGAGAGGAAATGAAAAGCAACTTTGTACCACAGGCTGAGACCAGCAAGGCCTGCTGTTGAGGCAGGAAGTATACAGAAGTAAAACATTTATTCACTAAATGAGTGAGCATCTCCACAGATATAAGAATAGCTAGGTATGAGAAGTTCTGCAGGAAAAAAATTAGATTTTGTGGTTTTAAAATGTCATTAAAATATATATTTTTTAATTTTGCTCAGCTAAAATTATCTGTTGCTTATGATATTAATTTTGCTGCAGATAAAATTAGTTGTCAGACCTCTGTTTATGGCCTAATTACCTTTTGTAAGGGGGGGGGGGGAAGCAGGAGAAATAACTGCGTTTTATTGCTATTCCTTTTATCTACCTTCCAGCAAGAGGGGTTCTTAGTGGTGTGTTACCTGTATGGATTTCACTAATGCTATGCCTGTGTTTCATGGATATGAAACCAGATTTGCTTGGGCTGTTTTGCTGACCTGGACATTGCCAGCTTCTGCCCGCCCTCATTTCCATGCCTGGAGACAGGCAGGACAGGCCAAAACACCCTCTGATACTTCAATCTTTAAATTATTCAAGCCTCTTATAATATAGAAGCAAGTCAGGAAAACCGTGGACATCTTGGAAAAAAAAGGCACTGTAAATAACTGTACTTTATTCTTGAAACATTTGTACAGTTTGATTCCAGTTTTGCAAATAGTAAATGATTATTATTTTTTTTTTTTGTAATTGGTTAGAGTGGGTGCTAGGCTTGCCACTGAAAAGCTGCAAGACTTGTAAACGAATAGATGGAGCCTAGTGTTCCAGTGCTACAGATGTTAGAAACAAGCACATTTTGGTCTCATTTCAGTCCTCACTATGCATATTGCTTAATCCTTCAGCAAGGAACAAGTACCATAAACACTGAGCATATTTCTTAATAGCTTTTCCTGTTACATTAATCTGAAAATTTAAATCAATTCATACAGCATGCATGCTAATCAAGTTGCAGCCACAATGCCATCTAAACTACAGCTCTGCCTGGCAAAGCTTGGGAGCAGTGCATATAGATGAGTGAATCTGGCCTCAGACAGAAGTTGTCCTTTGAAGCGTTCTGTGCAGCATTGCCATGAGATCTGCCCAGCTACATTTTTGAATATATTTGACAAACAAAAAAATTTATATCTGTGTTCATTTCACAAGATGTAAACGTCTCTTTCGTGGTAGGAAAAAATCCTGTTCCCTGGAAGTGATCCTAATCTAATCTGACATGTGGTATTTGTAAACGTACTTTACTGTCCCAACCTATTTACAGTGTTTACATAAAAAACCCCAAAATCTCCACATTCCTTGAAAAGTTAATCCAGTACAAATATTGACTGGCTGTCAATTGAGCATTATTGACTGGCTACAGGACTGTGCTCTATTGCCTTAACTGATGAAACTTGTTTTCTTTGCTGAACTTAATTCTTTTTGGCCCCATTTGGATGAAATACCATTTACTAGACTGCACCTTTTCCACTCACTGCTATGGGGCTGCCTCTTCCAGTTAGCTAGAGTGGTAAGACAGCCAAAGTACGTCACTGTGTGCAACAGGAGCTTGCAGAAGGAAGCCAACAACCCAGTCTGTATTTTACAAAAAGGACACGGGCCAACACCAGTGCTATCTCGTAAATGTTTGGTCCACACCAGCTCCAATACAGCAATTGCCCTCTTTGCAAACACATATGATTGTGCAGAGCAGTGTTTCCAGAAAGGCTCAAACGTTTATAGACCCTTCCAACAGGGTCTGAAAAGTAACTATGAAAAGCAAGCTGATAACCAAGAGCTTAAACTCCCAGTGTGGCAATCTACACCTTCACTGGGAGACGGTAATTTTGTTTTTTTTTTTTTAAGGAAATTAAAATTCTAAAAGTCAAAAACCTTGGATGTCTTTGCATATTTTTATCAGAAATAGTACAAATCAGCTTGTCCAGAAACCAAAGTTCATGAAACACACACACCATATTTTTAACAACCAAGAAAACGGTTCCTATCACTTCATTTTTTAAAATCTATTGATTCTAGATACAGCAAAACAGAAACCAAAAATAGCAACTTTCACAGCATTCCCTGATTCTGCAACAAATTCCATCAAACACTAAGTTCTGACCCCCAGGGTCAAGTGAAACTGACAATAAATCTTAGGAAAGATTCAATATCGTTAAGCTGCAGAACTAAAATCTATTACGAAAGATTTATCAGAACTTCTAAAAAATGAAACCAAAATGTTTCAGTCAATGCAAGGAAGGACAAAAGGGTGGAATGGCAGACAGAGAAGGAAGTGTAGATCTTGAATGACCATAGCAAATTATAAAGCAGTCATTTCTCTCTGATCTCAAAACAACATTTAGGAAAAAATTTCCTGAAAATTCCAGTTAAGACAGACATAGGGGGCTTATTTGCTGTTGTGGGGTTTCTTTGCAAAGGAATGTAACAGTGGACACTTACGCTTTGCAGGAGCACTATCTGCTTATCCGCATGGGGACGTGTTTTGGCACCATGTACTTCAGGGCAATATTTGGTGCTGAGATAGGATGGTGCCACCATCTGTTCCTTCTTCTGTTCTCATCAGCAGTCTGGTGAGAGAGGGGCAAAAAGAGGAAAAAAATGGGGATATGTCATATTGCTACACCTTCATTTAACATTCTTTATAACTTTTCATGTCTAGCTCAGGTGATGAGACAGTTCAATTCTTTTAATCAAACATACTCTGATTACCCTTTTGGGAACTAAACAAAGTCATGACAGTTTTGCTCTCAGATCGCCAAACATACAGCAAGTTTACACTTCCCTAATTTGTTTATTTTTTTTTTATTTTAGCCCTTACAAGTCACTTCTACAAGACTTCCTTTCCTTTTAAATGAAAGGTTTCTTCTAAACATCTGACAAATGGAAGAATCTACCCTACAACACCAGCTATGTCAAGAATGCACCCGCCCTCTGTTAAGATAATTTGGTTAACCTAAACAATGTTTAATGTTAATATTTCAGTTAGTTTACTGTTAGTAAGTTTTGGGGGTTGGTTTGGTGTTTTTTTTTTTTAAAAAAAAAGAAAAGCAGGTCTTATCACAAATTTTACTTTTATTTAAAATAAAAGAGGCTGATTTGTGATAAGATTTCTTCTTTTCTTTTAACAAAACATGTTAACTTTCAAATCCTGTCAAATTAATTCAAGATGTCTAAAGCAGTTTAGTTAACAGGTTCCACAAGCGCCACAGTAGAACCACCATATGTCCCAGTTTGAAGTGACTGTCTCCTCTGTTTTTCCTTCAGCAGACCCCGTGCTGCTCACTCTCATCCCCCCTGACCACATGAGGAACAAGAACAAGCACTGTGTCAGACAGCGAGAGGGCAAAGCAGCACTGCCCAAACAGAAAAAAACCTGCTAGATGTGGGATGGGAAAATTAGCATCTCAACCGGCCACTTCCTTTTGCAACAGCTTTAGCCATAGAAAATGAAATTCTCGATTTATCCAATAGGTCTGATATTATCCTCATTCCTGTAAGTGTGCTACTGCATGAAAAGTCATTGTGCATCTGCAATTTAAGTAGCTGATGTAACACCTGCAGTCATACCTCCAGCAACACAAAGTCTGCGGCTCTGCAGCAGCAGTGCTACCAAATTCTCCCATCCTGCCCCAGTCGCTCAGGTTTCCTCTTGCATGTGGGAAATATGCTCTGCTGCTTTTCCTCCCTTCGACATGCTCCTGATGTGTGAGCTCAATCAGAAGGTGAAACATTCCATTATTTTTTTAGTGTTTTTTTTTCTTTTTTTTTTTTTTTTTTAATATACTGTAACTCACACTAAAACCCCTTTCCAGTGGAATATGTATAACTACTTTCTACAGGTATCCAAAAAAGGATTAAGAGCATATACTGTAGCTGTTTGGGCAGTTTTCATCTCCTGCTGCTCATTCACACAGCCTTCCTTCAGGCAGGAAAAGAGGAGCCGCTTGTGCTCCGAGTCATAGCATTCAGGTGCTCACCAAGTGCAAATAAACCCAGAGCACTCCACAGCCTTCACTGGGGCTGCATGGTGCACTCAAGAAAAAAAAAGCTGTATCCCAAAGGTGTGCGTGTGTGTGTGTGTGTGTGTGTGTGTGTGCGTACACACGTGTGAGAGAGACAGGCAGGGACAGCATGGTGGCCATGGGAAAGGGGATGTGCAGCATGACAAGCCTGGCTAACACTGGGTTTTTAAGGTGAGACATAATCATTTAACATACAGATGGCATATCAGTTTACATTTCACACTGACAGTTCGTGCTTGGTTATACCAGAAAAGGGAGAAACAAATTGTAAGAGAGTCAGAAAGCCCCAGAAAAGCAAGGCTACAGGGTACCCCAGATGCACTTGAACCAACCACAATCACACCACCATCAACATGAGGTGTAAAAAGCACCACAACAACATGAAAACACTGACACTCCATATGTTAAAAAGCTTGGGTTTTGCTTTAGCCCAAAATCCTTCCCTCCCCACATACCTGTACATAATAATAATCGTAATAAAAAATAAGCCCTCAAGATCAAATAGTTAGTGGTATCTTAAAGGAAAAAAAAGAAGACAGGCTTAAGAAATGAAATACTTGTAATAAATAATATATTATGACTTAAGGAGATGAACTGACAAAGTGGTGCACCTCTAATCGCTTCCCTGCAACAGCAAGAAGAGCTGAATCACACAACATTTTTCTTTAAGCATGTTCAGGGATTGCTCCTACGCTCCAGCTTCTCAAAGAATATCATGCTCTACTAATTTACCAGATTGAATAAGTTACATACCAACAGCATAGTCAGTTTTAACCTGTACTTTTAAGTCGTAAAAATAACATTTCTCAACATTCTCTTGCTAAAAGATAATTGACTATTTGGGGGCAGGTTTAAATCAGAGATGAGAGAATCAAGCCATTTAACTGATACAAACTCAGCTCTCTTTTTTTAGGGTACAGAGGTAAGGCCTTTCCTCACAAATCTCTGACGTTCAATGCTAAGTTGTGAAGCCCAGCAGCTGCGGCAGCCTCCTGATGGCTCTGACATCAATCTAATGTAAATTTTGCATGCAGCCCATACTCGGAGACCCACTGCAGCCCTGCAGTGCATCAAGGGCCATCTCACTCCAGATTCCCAGTTATTCATTTATTTCAAACTTGAAATGGCACCTCCACCTGAACAAAGATTTTAAATAACAAACCATAGAAGAAAAAAAAAAAAAAAATCAGCAGCATGGCGAAGATGCCAGGCACATAAAGAAAATTAACCAGCCCATATTTCTAAGCAGTAAAATCAATGTCACCTTTTTATACCTTCAGCCCCCTTGCCTAATGTCACTCAACAGATTCCTACCTGTGTTGTGCAGCTCTTTTGGGCAAGGCAGAGGTGAAGTCCATAAACAACGACCTCCTACCTTACACCTGTCCCATGCTTCTCTACCAAGGGCACATCCCTTCAATTCTTCCTCTCTTAGCTTTGCCATCTGGGGAAAAAAGGTCTCTACAACATTCAGGACCTAAAAGCACCACACTGAAGTGGACCAGGTTTTACGAAAAAACCAGACACCTTCCAAGCAATATTATTGAAGGAGGGAACACTTTTGCTGTAATACCCCACAGATGAATTTTCTAATGAAAACTCAGGCAGCAGTATAGAACAAAAGACTGCATAACATGTTTATTTTTAGAATGAATGACAGTTTGGCATTCTGGTATGATAGGTGTAAACTGAATAGAACCACCATTTTGCTTTTAACAGCCCAGAAGCTGGACAGATTTTTTTGTTGTTGTTGTTATGTAATTATTTCCAGTATGGTGTTAGCACACTTTCATGCCTGCATGAAAATTAAGAAAATTCTGGAAAAAAGCAGAGTCAGTGGCAAATAAAGCTAATTAGTTTTGAAAGTTTTACTTTTCTTCAACAGTGTTAAAGAAAATCCAGAAGAGAATTTAGAAATGAGACATGTTTTGCAAAGTATTTGCTTATAGCACAGTGCTTTTGGATTGAAAATCAATTCACCTACCAAATATTTTTTGTTTGGAACAGTTTTTTACATCCCCCAGAATTCACTAGCAGTCACCAATGCTCCCAAAGCCGTGTTCTTTCACATTGATGGAATTGTCTTCTAGAGACAAGGAGAAAAGAAATAATGGGGCCTGGAATGGCAGACTCACATTCTGCCCTCTGCCACCAGGATGTGCTGGCTTTTTTCTAGAATTCATGCTTTTTCGCCTATACCACATCCCACGCTTCAGTTTATACTTTCTCATTGCTGCTCCATCTTCTTTCCCTACTAAAGTCTTTGCATCCTCCTTCTAACTCACTCTTTTTACAGCAACCCTCTTCTTCTCCATCTTTCAGTTGGCTTATTTTCTCACATGAATGAAAACGGATGCCAAAACCACGAGCTGGTTTGGCCTTCCCCATGCAGAGCAGTTGGAAAAGAAGTCATCACTACAAACCTGCACGAGTGACAGCTATTGCTGCTGGCAAAGGCAGGAACTGCAGTTAGATTTCTAAGAAGATTAAAAAAAAAAAAAAAAAAAAAAAAAAAAAGCAAGCAGGAGAGGAAAGGGGGAAGACACCATTTTTTTTCAGCCCAGCTATTTGTGAGGTAATTGCTGTAATTTTGTCTCTCCTCAATCTTCTCACTAGGCAGCCTTACTAAGGAAGCCAGACTTCTAGTTCTTAAAAGTGCAATAACTCACACTTTTCTAGAAGAAGTTTTATTAGTTTGAAATTTACACTTGACCATTTTGGATTCTAGGACAAGACCTAAAACCTGAAAAAATGTCAAAGAAAGAGAAACATGAAGACAGACAGACAAGAAATTAGATGAAACCGTTCAGTGCTGGGGAAAAAAAAAAAAAAAGACAAAGATTTTCACTTTGTCTGGCACAGTGATTTTATGTTTTTTAAATTGTTCTGTATTTTCACAGCTTCAGCTGATATTTCTGAAATATGGAATTTGCATTTTCTAGGTGGGGAATGCTGCCAAAACTGCTAATCCCAGGCAGATGTAAAGTTGCACCACTATATTGTGATGTGGCTCCTTAAAAACAACTTAAAGAATAAAAAAAACCCCAACAGAACAACCACCACAAATATTCACTAACCCATATGGTCAATAATTGCTCTTTAATAGTCCTCCTATTACAAACCTAAAAAGCAGCAGCTAGAATTACCAGTAGAGTATTAATAAACAGGAATGAGTTAATAGTGCATAAAGACCTTCTAGTGGAACAGTGGGGGAGTTGAATATTCTTTTCTTAAGTCAGCTGTAAGTAATTACTACATGGTGTGCTTCTGACTATTACCATAACAGAGCAATTGGACGTGAAGAATGGATAATGGTATGGACATGGAGGTATTTTTAGAATACCAGCAGTGAGGCAGGTAAACGCCCTACTCAGGCACAAACCTTTAAATAAGTTTAAATAACTTTTCTTAATGACACCTAGCCTGAGCAGAATTTTGAAAAGATCAATCTAATAAATTATTTAAAGTAACTTTATAAAAGATGTGCCTGTGATATGTAAATAAGGGAAACAGCAAAAAAATCCCATGCAGGCATTAAGCAAGCAGCCAGCATTATGGTAACTACGTAATCACAGGTTTCTCTCCGTTTCTTTTAGAGGAGTGCCTTCATCTGTTTGAACGCAGACTGTGCTTCACTCGCTTCCATTGGCTGCTCAGGTGAAAACTAAAATATTCAAATAAGAACTGTAACTGTGATTGCAGTTGTGGGTTTTCTACAATTGAGTTAGTCGTCTTCAGTGATTTAATGATGCATATCATTTATTTTAAAATATTGTTATAGGAGCATTCATTGAGATGCAGCTTCGTGTTCAAAGGACTGTCCATTACGTTATGCAGCAGGGCTTTTCATGTACAACTACAGGCTGAGATATTGTCTATCGACACAACATATGCTCCCATATAAAAACAGCTTCAGACTTTTGATTCAGAAAGTAGTAATTTTGTAAATGCACAGAAATATAATTTAAGGAATATTTTGAATTTTTCAGGCTGCAGGTCTTTCTCCTGCTATGTTGCTAACACAGGGCAGATGTTGATTTTTCAATTTGCAGGTTTGTTAAGCATCATGGAATGTTTTGGTTCTCAATCAAGAATATTCTTCCCAAGTGGTTGCAAAGTCCTATGCCTGAAAATAAACGCATGTCCTTTTTGTTTCTTAGCAGCATGTGTTGTGCATACAACAGAAGCATAAAACAGATAATGTGAGACCATTTATCGGGCCAATCTATACATTTTAAGTCATAGTATCTCAGAATGCAATGTATTTGCAGATTATGTTCTATAAACACAGTTTATATAAGACAAGAGGCAATTCCATTTACAGTGTGTCATGCCAACCATTCTATTCAGAAAATTAGTATATATCCTGTACTATGATGTCCTCGATATTGTGCCTGTCCACTGATATGCCACTATACTGGTCAACTACCAATGACCTTATAAAAGCAACAGTCCCTGCATAGACACTTGTAATGATGAATGAAAGTATGACATGAGACATGCATATAGATTCCCTCTTCCTCAGATTCTTTGTTTCTTATTTGCATGCATACCAACAAACAGGTTTGGCTCCCCTAAAGACCACAAAGATTGTGATGCTGAGCTCCCCCACAGTATATGCTATCTTCAACAGTGGTTTATGACTAATCTGCTGCAACGCCACTGATACTAGTGCTATATTTTCATGTAACAATCAGATACAGCTATAGAAATCACACTGTGCCAGATCCACCTCTGCATAAAGTTGCTGACTTCAGGGCATTTTATCAAGATGGGTTTGGCCCTTTGCAGTCTTCTGCTCCATTAAATCTGAAGATTATGTGTTTTTCTTAGTCCACTGTTATCATAATGGAGAACTGATGTTATAATGTGGGTCAAACAAACAGCTAATTGTTCTTGGGCATGGCTTGAGCAAAAACAGAATGGAGAGGCTGAAGACATTAATAATAGTACTTGGCACGATTATAATAGATAGCTTCTATCAGAGGATTTAAAATCACTTAGCAAGCTTTGCAAGCACATTGCTAAGTGTTTTTGATACTCCCATTTGAAAGTGAGACCATCATCTTAAGACCATGCTCATACATTTAGATACTGGAGCAGTGAGAGTTTAAACCATCAAGAAAGCAATACATGACAACGGGCGAGTTTTAGAGAGTCATGCTAAATGAGCCAACTTGGAATCAAAGCAAAAGTTTGTGAGAGCATTTTTAAATAAACAAGCTGAATAAAAAGCAAACAAGTAGGTAACAGTGAAAGAATATAAAGGTATATGGGCAAAGGTTGGTTTTTTTTTTAAGTTTTGTTTTGGTGGGCTTTTTTCCCCCCAAATTAAAACAACATGTTTGCTGCTTTCCAGATTTTTTCTGCACTACTGCACATCCAGCAACTGCTTTTGTAAAGAACGGCACAGAGAAACCTATGTGCAAGGCTAGAGCTCTCCAGTCAAGACCAGGACTCAGCACAATATGCTGGCCTGCAGGAGCAGACTTTCTAAATGTAAGCAGTTTCAAGCAAAGGACTGACTTCTCACATGCCTAGAAAAGGTTTAGGATATTTCTGGTACTGTAGATACACATGTACTCTTTCACACTTACGCACATATTTATTAGAATATTAAACAATAATACCCCAGGCTATATCCTGTATGGAAAAATTCTACGGAAAGATAGAGACTTACAGTCTTAAACAGGCAAGGCAGAAAAAGAGTGAGAAGGGAAACACAAAGTGAAGCAGTGACACCGAAGTCACAAAATTGCAACCGGAATCAAGGTCATCCAAACTGACTCAGAAACTGATTATGGGCAGAATAAATCTGCCGCTCTGGAGCTGACACAGGAAGGAGAGGGGCAAAAGTATGAAAAATAAGGTGACTTAACACTGCTGAAAAAGTTTCAACACACAGCAAAGCAACACAAAAACTGATCTAAAAATTTGCCAGCCAGAGATGAAGGCATGGAATGCATAAGAGCGTGGCAGCTACAGAGACAACTGTTTTTCTCTTTTGGTAGATAGCGTTACAAAAATATTATTGCCCAAGCTCCCTGCATCTTTCCGTTCCTTAGCCACATTCTTCAGAGGTCTTTCTGTAAGGTCCAAGAGGGATGTAGTCAGCAAAAAGACGACAACAGAGGCATTACCACTTGTCTAGGACATTTGACGTATTTATGGAGAATAAAATTCAATTGTCTACATTATTAGCCCTAGGGAAATTGTTTTGTAGTTCTCATTCAAGCTGTTACTCAGGATGCATTCTGTCCTTCAGAACAACCTGAAGCTAGTCCTGCAGTGTGAATTCTTCAAAAACAAGGTAATGGATTGTTTTTAAATGACTGTTCAGGAAGACTGGATATATTTGAAAGTTTTCCAGGGTGGCGCACTGGCTTTACATCTTTCAGTTTAAAATATAGTGGAAGCACTGAATCCATAGTTATATGTAGAATTATTTGGATTAACACAACAGTCCCATTATACATTGCTACAACACTGAACTTCCAGAAGAATCTCCAGGTCATCTGAGACCAAAACACAACTTTGATTAAGATATCAGTCTCTCCTCTCCCTGCACTGTCCCTTGGGTACCTCTTGAGAAAGTACTGAGCATATTCAAGCCTCTTTCTGTGATGAGCTCAGTGCTAAGGTGGTTTTTATGTCCATGATCATACATCATTTCCTTAAAATGGCCTACTTTTTTTGCTCTTGAATTAGATAGTAAAACAAAACACCTTTTAAAAAAAAATCAGCATTGAATCATTCATGCATGGGTGCAATTGTTATTTGTATTTCATTGGCATCTCAAGATCTCAGACAAAAGTGGGACATTGGTGTCAGAGCCCATATTAAGAAACGTGACCCTCCCCACAGAGCCTTTAGTTAGACAAGAGACACACACAGGAGGAACTGTACGGTATCTTCACCCAATATCGTACAGAGAGAACAATTTGTCCAAACACTGAGCCTTTATAAAGTGTGTGACATAAACTTTCAAAGGGTGTGAAGGAAGAACTTCAAAGATTGCAACAATTCTTGATTTTATTCATCCATTTACATTTATGTCTGATATACAGTAAGGGCTGCAAAAAATTGCCTTCTGTCCCCACTTGCGCAAACGTAGTCACTTCGCTTAGTCACATACTGGAGGATATTTTTTGATAGGTAACAGAGTAATTGTTTTGCAAGCTGAAGTACATATTCTAGCTACAAAATTTACCACAGCAACCCACTCATCACTGGGCAGAGGTCTTCAGCTGAGATGGTGACTCCAAGTTTACCAAACACTTCTGCCCATGAAACTGCATCAAAGTTGCTTTGACCAAATTAATCTCAAGTCAGCTGCTTTTCGTTTATACCTCAGCTTCACCAAGACACAGTATCAGAGAAGAAAGTGATCTGAAGGGATAGGCAGAATTGACTTAGTCATGAAATTATAGCCCATAACACTTTGTGGTCTTCAAGTAAGATTGCCACATTTTTACTACTGCTTTTTGTTGGCCAGGAATTTATTGTGTATAATTGCCATTCATCCTATACACTACACAGAGCTGTGTGTATGCTGCCACTCAGGTCCAACTTCTGTCTTCATGCAGTATTACTCATTAATTGAGCAAAGCTAACACTACCCTCATTTATTGGAATATAACAGCTAGGCCTCATTTTACTCACTTGCACTGACATGATGACCTGGAAATATCCCCACCTCTCCCGATCATTCTTTTTCTGTTTTTTTCTTCAGCTGCTTGACACACACTGCTTTTTTACTTTCTGCCCTGCTATCATTTCTACTCTCCAAACACACTTGTATTCTTCTCCCATTTAATTCATCCTTCCTAATTACATATTCCCTTAAGATCCTTTCTTATTAGCCAGGTTTTTTAGTTACCCCTAATGGGCCATCTACTTACAGGTACCATCATTTGCCAACCTGATCACATTTCTCCATGTACTGCAGTTTGACAGGTAGTTTTCATTTAGCTCTTCACAAGTTATTCTTTTTCTTAAGCTGTCCTCAGACTGCAATGCTTCTCAGTGCTTTTACCACAGTCCATGGCAGCAAAGTTTTAAAATGACATCTCCCATTACTTTTAACTTCATGGCAGTGTCCAACACCACCATAGCAGCAAGGAGATCAGCAGAAGACCAGAAGTTGAAGCCTTGCCAGATACATACAGTTTGGGACAAACCTCCTTGTTGCTTGCTCAGTTGGGCCTGTAATCTGAATTTTTAGATTAGTAGATACAATGAAGCAAAACTCTCATTGCCTGACTTCCGTAGGTCAGTATCAATTTACAAATTCTGAGGATTGCCCTGGTCAGTTTAATGACAAGAGAGAGGTACCAAGTACTATTATGACCATCTCAGAAAGCATTTTAGTAATTTTCGACATGAAGCTTTTCAAGCTTCTTGAAATTAGAGCTACACAGCGCCAGGGGGTAAGGGAACTGAAATCCCAAACCAAAATGCTCCTCTGCCCTATTCTCACATGGACTGCTAAAGACATTCAAAATTCATGGGAACTGAGCATGCAAAATCAACCCTGAAGACCAGAACTGACCGCGCTCAGAATGAGATTTCTTGGAGGAAAATTTAAGATTTAATCAACTTAAAGTCAAGCGGTCAATTGACAGCCTGTTTGCCACTGAGTTCACTTATTCAACAGCAACAAAAGTAATGCAGGAATTACACTCATAAATTAAATACTACATATAAAGGAATGGCTCAAGCTTTTTGAGCAGAACTGTGCTCTCTAAAAGCCACATAGCCTGCCTAAAAATACTAAATAAAGTCTCATTCACATGCACTATTTATTGACGTTTATATAGTGCCAGTACATAAGCAAATATTTTAATCTTTTTCTGCATCTTAGTATTTCAGTCTCAAGTTTCTAATAACAACATTAAGGCATTCCTAAATTAAATGCTACTACACTATTCCCCAAAATAGTGCAAACAAACCAGAGCAAAACAAAATACAACAGTATTTTCTAAAAGATGTAATGATCAGCAAAAACGATGCATAAACCCATTATTTTTTGCTGGGCTTTGTTGTGACAGTTGCCATGGCTAACCCATTAACATATTTGCTGTACAAGTATGGTCATTCTACGGCCTTAATTAACTTTCAAGTGGAGAGTGCTGTGGCTTACCACTTATTAAATATCCACTACAATAAGTTACAGTTTTACCCTTCCAACCTCACTTAGCCAAGACACCTAGAAGAACCAGCTTTCTATCTGACTATAATTTTGTAATTGCTTTTTACTGAAATTATGTTGAAACTGGACCCCCTATGTAAATGTATTTTGCCTGGTTCATCTAAAATTGGCCACCCCTAATCAGATCTGGTTGATATTTGATTGAATAAGTGGAAAATTAAGTTTCTCTCTGATAATGCTTTGCTTTTTCTCCCTTTCATTATTTATAATGTAGGCATTTTTTTGTTGAAATTTGAAAGCATGCCCCCTAGAGAACAGCAGAAGACAGACACATTGGAAAGGCTGCTTTGAAAGCTAATCTACTTCTAGTACAACACACAAACAGTGTAGTTACACTACGCAAAGCTAATTTCAGCAAGCACTTTATTCATGAAGAAAGCAATGCCATTTGAGATTTAATCAAGTCAGAATTAAGTTTTGTGATTAGCTAGGCTGAGCTGTTAAGGTATAGTCATAATGATATCATTATTTCCACACACCCATGTGGCATGAGCATCATCAAGTAGCGTAATGCTCTGTATGTTTAAATTTGTATACTGGCAGCTAAAAGCAAGCAGACCCACCTCCATCAGGCGTTCCACTGAGTATAAAATAGGACTTGGGTTCGAAAAAAAATAATTCCACAAAGGGAATATGTGAAAAGGCCACAGGAGTGCACAACTGAAAAAAATATATAAAAATGCAAATTTCCCTAAACTTCATCTTTGGATGGACTGAAGCATAAGTGAGAACTTCAACAAAGCTATAGAAAAAGATGACAGGTCTGAGTTTCAGAAATTTAAGACAGCAGTAGGATTAGACACTTTGGGTTGTCTTCGCATACATTTCTTATGGGAGTTAATTCCATTTGACATGCAAGACCAAAGCAAGATTACAGAGGCATAGCCCCATGGCGAGGTGTATGCTGTAGCTAAAAGCTGGGATTTGAATAATTGTGCAGGCTTACTCCAAGAATCAGGCGAGAACAGAATGAATGGATTATTACAAGGAACTTTGTACATTTTTAACTGCTGGACTTAATAAAATACCCTGTGTGTAAGACTGGTATTATGGTCCTCTGCTCTCACTCTAGTTGAAGTTTTTGGTAGGATCCATCAAATATGAGAAAAAACAGAAGCTATTAAAAAAGAATGTGCAATGAAGAATTGGGCAGGGCCGTGCTCCATGCAGTTTTCTGAGGGAAGCAAAAAATTTGGAGGGCTTTAGTTCAAAATATTCAGGCCCAAAAAAGTTAAAGGGAATTAACTGTCTTTCTAAAAGAAGGTTGAAGGAACACAAGAGACTGGATCGGAAAAATGAGGGGACAAAAAAAAAAAAAAAAAAAAAAAAAAAAAAAAAAGGTGAGTTTTTATTTCACTGTTCCAGCTTGTTAGCTAGGTCATTTATTATAGAGAAAGATTACTAATCCACACATCATTTTTTTTTAAATTGACCTCTTCCCTTTGTGTCTGTGGAAGCACTTGTCTGTAAAAGGAGGTAATAGCTGACTGCTCCTTAGAGTCAGTGATGCTTAATTAACTGTCCAGTGAGAATTATTGGAATACTTATATAATTCTTATTTAGCACTCATTAAAGTGAGGGATACAAATGCTGGACAATGAGAGGTTCAGGAAGGCTTTGAAAAGAGGGAGTTAGTGCTCTAATAGCAAAGAATTATGAAAGCCTGCCCATTAACGGTAATAGAGCAGACCTTTCATTTTAAAAGTCACTGACTCAGATCTGGACTTATTTGATATTTTTTTAAAAAGCTCCTTCATCTAACCCCCTAGCAATAGACAATCTCCAATTCCTTCTGCCACCACGAACCAGACTGCGCAGTAGGTGCATGGAGGATGTAAATGACACTTCTCCACCACCCCGTGACAGTGCCGTGGTCCCACAGCCCCATGCACCCTCGGCTCTGTTTGGCACAGCTTTCCCCCCTGCAGCCTGCTCCCAGTCCCCACGCACACAGAAAGCTCATCAGCTGCTAAGAGCATGTCGAGATAGGTAAAAGAACCACTTGCAATGATTTGTGTGGTATACCAAATAATACCAAAACAGTATTAGCAAAGGACATGCACTTTCTTGATGCAGGACTTCCCTTGTATAACACATGTCTGTGAATATCAGTAAACAACATATAAAGAAAATCTCAGGTGATGATCATTTTGCCCTAAAAATAATCTCTATTTCATTTCATATGGGCGCTTTGGAAGCCTCCCATAGAAGGTGATAAATATCCTGAATAATTTGGCAGTTTCCAAAATGGAGATGAAGAGCCTACTGGGTACCAAGCAAGATTCAACACCACCTATAACTTACTCTGTGACATGGATTAAGGCAGTAATAAACTATTGTACAGAAAACAAGCTAAATTCATTAGTACCTTTTGCAAGTCAAAAAGAAAATGCATGTGCATCTTCCATGCACAATAAAACCTTTTCAGAAATAGCTGGCTATAAAGAATTATTTGGCCCAATTTCAGTGTGTTTCTTGTAGCAGAACTGGCCATTTGCAGAGGCCATATGCCTCAACAGTTTGTCCTCAGAAAATTTACCAACAATACAGAACAGTGTTACCATCATCTTAGAGGTTTTGAAGGTTCATTCCTCCACAGAAGGTGTTCTCCATTCCTCTCTAATCTGTATATTGTCAAAAGTTCTTGCATCTACAGGAATTCACTTAGAAATGAAGCTCAGATATTCTTTCTATTCATATAATGATTGATGAAACACGAGGGAAAATAAATTGAATTATGTTAAGTCTCCAAGGGAAACATAATTAAGCTGTAAAGCATTCCCTTGAAATCCTGGTATCACTCAGGCTGTCTCCTACTACATGATCAATAATAATATTAAAGACAATTATTTTGAAGCACTGGCATGAACTTTCAGCTTTTACTACGTTTTATACTATTAAAAGCTAAGGATTTGTTTGGTTATCATATCTGTGAAATCCTTCCATATTTCTAGCATAAGGTTTCTAAAGTATCGTGGCTGGGATTTTTGCTTTCTTTTTATGTACCTAATGCAGTTCTTAACTCTAAAATCTGTACGTCTGATTATAGTTCAGTGTATATACATGGGAGAAACCACACTGCAGATAATACAAACCTCAGAACCTTACTCTGAATACGGAAGCTGGCCGATTGCATGGATTATGCTGGTTTCAATTTCTCTTTAACTGGAATCCTAGGCATAAATATTTGTACATGGCAGTTATATTAAATGAACGCCAACAATGTATGTCTCCATCACCAAATCAAAGCATGGCACGTACTTCCAGTTCTCCAAGCAGAAGATGAAGCAAGAGTTCCAGGAAAAAAAATCATGGCAGACACGACTCAAATAAAATTGGGATTGGGAGATAGCATGAAGAAACCAGATTTGATACTAAAAAAGGAAATAGCGCCATCAGTTTTCCAAAGGAATTTTACCATAGATTAATAGAGAATTTGTGGACAAAAAGGCCTGGGGAAAAAACTTGAGTGGTGAACAGTAACTCTTATCAGTGCCACCAAATTATGTAGAAGACGATTGTGTGGTTTTACTACCTACCGTTAAATAGAAATAATTACTTTGTGTACACACATATGTATTTTTAGTATATATATTTATGAATACATATAAAAGACTATAAATATATTCTGGTTTTAACACCATACTCTTGCTTATGAAGGCTCATGCTAAAAAAAAATAAATATAGATATCTATTTTTTAAAATAGTCCCTTTTATTTTGGCCAGAAAAAATAATTCAAATGAAATTGTGAAAATGACATAAAAAACATGGCAGTTCTGAGTAAGTCTAAAATTCAGTCCCAGGCACCATCCCTAAAGAGTGACCAAGACTTTCATCAAATGTCATAAGTTCTGTGCTGTGGATTTTTTCAAAGAGAACTCTCACTGGGCAAACAGTTTCACAAATGCTTGTCAAACTCACATATGGAAGGGAGATGGACTTCTCAAGTATGAAAGCATTTATTACAAAGAATACAGAAGGCTTCTGACAAAGGTAGACATTGAATTTGGAACACTAAATACTATTATGAAAGCAACAAATGGAGCAACAGTAATTAGAGTACCTTGGTATTCCTGAAACTGCAACACCACCATTGCAGTTTAGCAAAGCAACAAGATCCAAGATGTAAATAAGTTGGGTGTTTGCTTTTTCTTTTATTAACAAAAGAATTGAGAAGGCAAATTTCAGACCTTGCGGAAGAAGGCACATAATTTCTCCCCAAAGGCAGAGGAAAGATTTCTCAAATGAGCTTCATCCCAGAAAAGATCAGAGTGAAATATATGAAGCAAGATGACATAATGGGCTGTTGCTTAAATGCAGCCACCAATAGTACCCTATTCTGAAAACTAGGCTGTGGGTAATTGAATGTAAGACGAAGCAAAAATATAGAAAAGGCCAAGCTGAAGCTGAAGAATAAAAATGCAGTGTGTGTAACAGCATTGAGAAGAGTACAGCTCTGTAGAACTGATTAATAAGAAAAGCAGTGAACAGTACAGAGTGGATTTGCAGAGATTAGAACGTTGCAGGCTTTGTCCAAAAGATTGTATAAAGTTCTTATTGGGTTTGAATTTAAATACAGTAAAATTTATCTAACACTATTAATGTTTCCCTTTGACCTTTAAATATATCTTCCCTTCACCCCCAAAAAAGGACATTTTAAAGTAAAATATGTTTACATTCTGCTCTTTTATAACGCCTGCACATGTGTGCATATATATTTCTTCTCACTATAGTAAGAAATCAAGTAAGCCATTACAAACAAACTGCTTTGATACTGGCAGTCAAATTCAAGAGAACATACACTTCAATAAACCCTACAAATCACGTTCCTGCATTAACAAGTCCAAAAATTAGAAGTACAATGTTACACAGTAGGGACTTGGTGATTTTTGTTTCATAGCTCTCACAAACATTCCACTGGAACATGCACTGTAGTGTGTGGCAGCACCACTTCAGAGAAGTTTAAATCAGTAGTAAGAAATTTTTATAAAGAGGTAAAACATAAAAAATGGACTAGGCAATAAAATTGAAGATAATATTCAAAAATAGAAAACTACAGGCAGCAACAGGACACTGAGTGGAGACAGCAGCATCAGAAAAACACAACATTCAGTGACAAGTTAATGATAGAGACCATCATTACAGACAGAATTAAATATTTAATGGATAGATTCCAAGGGAAAGACACCAGAATAGAGATTTAATTTTCTGGTTACAATGCTGCTTTCAAGATGTCTTTGAGTCAGGACTTCTATACCTCAGCTGTCGTGTTTTGAAGAATTTGTACCTCTTGACCATATGAAATAGGGAGCTGTAGTCAGCCTGGAAATACTCACAGTAGCCACACATGGGAAAACGAGGGGTTTTTATTTCCATCAAGGTAAGATATTTGCCCCAGACTTAAAACCAGGAACAACCAGAGAGAAACAAGGACAACCGTGTTCCTAAAGGTAAAGCACATAATGACTAGCAAAGAGAAGACACTAAAATATCTAAAACTATCCATGCCGTTCCAACATATAAACATGTTGTTAACAACAGAAATGCTGTTTTTCATGTTCTTGCCATTTTGAAGGGTTTAGAAAGGATTTTGAAGATGCCGTCATAGCAAGCTAGTTTTCTCTTATGTAAGTTGCCCTGTCTATATGATACAAATTAGAAACCCAACTCCCTGTACAGTCTGCAGAGGGGGACAGGCACAGAACAAAGTGAACCATGCTGTAGAGGTGACTACACAAAATCAAGAGGATTAGTCTAGGATACGGTGTATGCCCAACGCTAAGGGAGGCGAATCCCACCTTACACGCCCATCCAGAAAGCTGGAGAGTTGACTTAGCTGAGTCCTACCTTCAGCCAGCCTTAGCTGGTGCTTCTCCCGGGGTTTTAGATACCTCTATGAATTCCCCTCTGGAGTTTGAGCAAATTTCAGGATTTGAAAACAAAAAATATTAAAAAAAAAATATCTGTTTAACAAATGAAAAGATAAAAGAAAAAAAGACTAATTTTAATAGTAGATTTTCATGCCTCCATGCATGCCTATATACAAAGTTGACTGAAGGGAGGGGTGGGATTGAATAACAAATTGATGTGATACAATCACCTCATTCACAATCACATAATGGACTATATCCCAATTTTCAAAAGGCATAAAGTATCCTCATTAATACGATAAGTGCAGCAGTCAAATCAGTACTATGATTTTATCAGGGTTTTTGACTGTACATGAATTAGAATATAAAATGCATACAGAATTTTTAATGGGAACGCTTTAACATTCTGTGAATGTATTTCTTACTGTCATTTACATCGCATTAAAGTGAAATTCCACATAAAAGCATAAAGAGAATACTCTATGTCCTAAATTATAGTTTTTCATAGTTGTCATGTCCATATACTAGGAATCTTATTCACAAGCTGTAATGTTATCTTAAATCTGAAAAGGGCAAGGTATTTCCCTGTTTGTTTGGTAAGGCTGGCAAGCGGAGTTGTCTCACAATAAGGTCAGATGGGCAGGAAGAAGCCTACAGAGATCTTTTAGGGATGCAATTGTATTCGCTGCCTGTTCCACAACAGGTTGCTAAACCCCAGACTTCCAGTTGTTATTCTCAGCAGGGTGCTAAAATTGTTACCGTGTTCTGAGAAATGTTATCACCATCTTTTAGCTCCTCTCATTTTTCCACCTTGCTTTCAGAACATTAGCTTAAAATAAAGTTTACCAACAAGTATTTGTCTTTAATTCCAAAGGGAAGCACTTGGTCTTTAGGAAATACGTATCTACTAGTTCTGTAAGCATCCACTTCACATTATATTTTACCATAAAGTCTAACAAGATCAGTTTTTACAGTCTAACCTGTTTTCTCAGATCCTGTAGTTTCATGCTGCTTCAGATTTGATTAATCTCAAAGAAAAAGAGCCTGTGAACTCAAGATTTGTTCTATACTCATCAAACCACCTGGCACAGAGTGATGTTTCTGACCAATATATTATAGTTGGTCTAAATTCTTCTCAAGCCTAAATGCTGTCAGCATTGTTTTTTTCCCAGCACAACTGGAAATGTTGGACTGTAATATAAGTCCTGAAACACAAGAGAATGTAACAGGCCAATGTACCATCCACAGAGCAACACCCTGCCTTCTGGCTGCAGCTTTTCAAACAGATGTAGGTTAGTTCCTTCTAGAAGAACAGGTATGAGCTTTTCAGTAGCACACTAGGTATTTCCTTAAACGCTGAACACACAGGAACCCCAGAAGCTCTTAGTGGTACTCAGATATTCAAACTTGGGAGTTCTTTCCCTGATGAAAAGAGATGTCTTGCAACTAAAGCATCTACATATCTTTATTGTAATTTGTGATTTGTATTGCACCACAGCAAAAACGTACTCTCTCCATTTGGCTGCCTTGGAGAACATACAGCACCCTCTGGTTAGTGACCCCCCCCCGAAACTGGGCTCACTACCTTTCTCAGTCTACAGTCATCTGGTTTCTTATTTCATCTACGTTATTTTAGATTTTTTTTTTTTTTTTTAATATTCTGATGTTGACAAAGGCACTGCCTTTGTGGGATCAACTGTAGGATTCCAGGGCATACAAAATAACTGCTGGACCTTAAATGGTGAAGGATTACATCCTCCTCTTCTTTGTTTTTTTTCTGTTTTTCCAAATACTAATTTTCTGTTTCTGCTGCACACCCCCCCCCCCCCAATCTCATTCCCATTGGATCTACTTCCATTTGGGTCTACTGGCATCTGCAAGGACTTTTTCAGTATATATAGCATTCCAGCATTTGAGGAGAGGAAAGATATGTAGCATCTAAGCATCTGGGGGATAAAGAACAGGAACTTCTACTGGATTCATGATAGAAACAGCTACAGCTTTAGCTGCACCTTTTTCCTGTGAATTTACAGATAATTTCAGGCCAGAGAGTAGCAAATATTGGCATTGCTGTACTCGGGGTCTAGTAAACATTTATCCATGCCATGGCAGGAATATTACTTCTTCAAAGAACCACACAGACTTGCATATGATCAGTGCTGATTTTAGTACTGCATAAATTGCTAAAAGACTGAGGACCTGTATTTAGTCAATGCAAAATAAAGAATTTGTAGTAAGTGATACCTCCTGCAACTATGTTTTTGCAGAGCCAACAATCTGCTGCTTGGTTGCAGAAAAGCAGAGAAGTGGGAAGGGTACTTCTGACTGAATCTGCCAGGAACAGGTTATGAAGAAAACTCACTCTTTTCCCTTTTATACTCAATATACAAAACCACATGTATCCAAGTCACTGCACATCTGTATGTCAAATACTCATTGTTTCAGTTATTTACTGTGCCATATTTTTCAGTTTTGACTAGGAATAAGCCAAAATTCTCCTAGCATGCCTTTCCCAATATTGTGGATGAGGGCTTTAAAGACTCTAGAGAGCTGAAAAGGAAAGTAAACCTTGTCCATCACAGGTTTCTTAATTTGCCTAATCAGCTGGGCAGAATATCTGTTTAAAGGTCTGCAGGAAAGGGCCACTTTAAAACTTTGCACCAGGAACTGTCATTGCCAAAGGAGATGATTTGCATTAACACTCACGCAGGATGATCTGGTACACCTGGAGCGTAACTAGCATCCAAATAGCCCAGGTTACCTCCAACAGCAAGCTGGAGTGACTGGGGACACAGGCACATGCTCACAGTGAGAGGGAAAGGGGCACATGCCCTTACACATAATACAGCAGCTTGCTGCAAGCCACAGAGCTCGCTCTGTGCCTGCTGTGTGTATCCAGCCTTGGTCACACAGGTCCTCTCCAACTCCCACCCCTGAAGCGCATCTGATTTTTAAGAAAAGGACAATTCTACCCATCCAATGCACAAACTCTCAGAGATCACTTCCCCAACACTTACTATCGAGTGACTATGAATAACAATCAGAAGCCTCTCAGGCATGACAGCCCAACCAACAGTGTGTTTTCATAAAGATCCTCGTAACACCCCGTGTTAATTTACTGCTCCCAATCTTTCTCCTCCTTGTTAAAAACCATGTTGAAACCACATTTCTTTTCCCCCACTTGGTTTGCTGGAGTTCTTTTTCAGACCTTTACTTTCTATCCCTCCTGATTTCAGACACTATGGAAGGAGAAAATATTTAAAGTAACTTGGGGTAAATATTTTCAAAATTATTTCTATAGGTGTTTTCTGTCAATCCTGTAGGTAAAGTCAAAGAGTTACTGGGCTGACAAACAACTGAAAATAATAGTCCTGACCAGGAATGGTATTACTGTGTATTGCACAGATAACAGCTTACCCAGTAAGCTTTAATCTTGTTACATCCAGAAAATAAGAATAATCAGATTCTTGGATTGTGAAAAATCCAAGCAAAACCCATCATATTTCCATAGATGATACCACTATCTAATTAATTGAATATTAATCCAACAGGTGCCTTTTTTTCCAAACCAGGAAGGAATCAGTGCATTGCTGTGGTGTTAAGTGGTACGGTATCGGTTTGCAGTATCATCTTTTAGGTGAGATATGAAACAGAGGTCTGATCTATAATCGTATTCATAGATCATAGGGTATATTTTAATAAGTGTCAAGGCTGCCAGGCTGTACTGGATTTAGTGTTGACTAACTCAGTTTCAATTCTAAAATCTCCTTTGCAATTTCCCTTGAACATAGAAGTCATACTCACATCCTGCTCTAAAAATGGTGTAATGCCACAGTTTATGAAGAATACTCCCATGCTGAAAGTGCTGCATTTCTCTCTCAGTGAGTTCAACCCCACAGACAGGGACATAAGGGACAGCACTGTTTTCAAACCTGACCTTCTAAGGTAAGCTGTGAGACGAACACACTAGAACCTAAGTTTGAAAATGATGTTTGTGCTATTAAAAGGTTATTTTACAGTTCTTTAGTGTGAAAGAGGATATATAAATATGGAACATTTAATGAGACAAAGCTACCAAAGCAGTATTTGATAATTTTAAATACAGTCTTTGTCTTTCAGCATCTTTCAGTACCTATGTATGCCTTTGGTTCTAACGAGATCTAACAAATCTAATAAACATGAAGAAAAAAAAGAATTACAAAAAAAATGAGTAACAATCATTTTTACAGGTACAAAATGTAGTAAGTTGATGAGTTTGTCTGTTTCTATCAGAAATTCAATGTGCACATATGATAAACCTCATCAACTCTTTGCATGTAAGAGATATGTAAGTCTTGTCTTTACTTGAAGTTTTCTGATTAGGATTGTAGGTATTATTTCTGATGTTTTTCCAGATTGACATCCATGGTCTACTTTGATAATGAATACCCCAAGAGAGCACAGAGACAAGACTGGGTCTCAGAAGCTAGGAGCATTTCAATCAAAGATGGTTTGTTAATAATAAAGTAAGAAAAAAAGCCATTTGCTTCTTTTGCAGTGACTGCAGCGCTGACCCTCTCTTGGTCCTGCTAGGCCTGTCTGAGCAACAGCAGAGTTCAGTGGTAATTAAAGCAACAGTGTTGTGAAAAAAGTGTGAATTACTTTTACAAGAAGACTTGGATGTTGCTACCGACTGACAAAGCACAGCAGGAGAACTCTGCTGGATATTAAAGAGCTATGGTAGTCACTGTATTGTAAGGTGGCTTTTCAGCACAATGCAAAATTGTGACTTTTCACAAGTTTATACCTTAGGAACCATTTGAGTTATCGGCTTAAAATTTAGTATGTTTTAGAAGGCACATAGCAGACACCATAAATGTGTCATACTTGGTAAAATCTGGTCCTGTTTAAATTATGTAGACCCTAAATTCAATTTTTACCCTTCAATTATGACTTCACTAGGTAATTATTGCAATATTATAGCCCAGACTGTTGTGCAAAATTACAGAAAGGGCTACACACTCAGAAATCTCTCAGCAAATTATTGCAGTGTCAAATAGCCTGAATTTCCATTCTTGACATTTTTAAAACTAGAAAGCACAGCACCTCACATTTTTGGCATTGCACAGAGAATTATACCATGTATTATACAGCAGCCGTGTACTGTACTTTATAAATATCCTTTTAAGACAACATGGTTCTGTGAGGCAACACAAAGGACCAGTTCTGACAAATGCTTCACTATCTCAATGTTTCTTCTGTAGTCATCAGAAAAAATGCATGTTACAGCAGTGGTTTTTTGTTTGTTTTTTGTTTTGGTTTTTTTTTGTTAGTGTGCAGTGAGAACAGGACAGATCCTGAAGTTAGTTTTGTACATATGTAGATCCAGGAAAGATAGCATATAGTAATACGGTTATTCTCATTATTCTGAGAAAATAAAGGTTAGAATTCAGTCTGGTAATCCACAGAATAAAGGGAGGAAATCTTCAACACAATGTGATAGTGTTGTCCTTCAGGATGTGATATGATTTGATTCAATAGTCAGTACAGTGGTTTCTGAATTAGTTTTCAGTACAGCATAAGGAATTTATATAACCAGCAATATAAAATTTTCATTTTAAGATTTACTTAAGAGATTGAAACAGCAAATAAGGATTCTCTAAATATCCATTCAGGTCCTATTTTGAACAAAATCTTGGACCCACTCTGAGCAGTTCAGCTGATTTGCAATTTACACAAAAATCACAAAGAACGGGATATTTACTTGCATGAACTTTCAAAGTGAAGCTTAGCATTTTTTGTCCCAGCAGACGAACACAAAAGACCCATGGAATTATGAAAATCTATTTATGAGCCTAGGACCACAGTCACATCAAGAAACATAGTCCAGTATCTGGTGTTATCCCTGGGGTTAGAAGCCTCATTACCCAAGAAAAAATTTTCCTTCACAAATTTCTGTAAGACAGTTGGTATGGGCTCTTCACTGTTCTAGAGAATACAGCAGAGCCCATACGGAAAATGCTACATATACATTCAGTTTTGCCGTCCTGGGGGTCACCCCAAGACAAATCACCGTACACTATTCGGCAGTAGTTTGACAAAAACGGTACAAACAGTCCTTCTGTTAGGTACAGCAGTTAGATAAACTGTGTTCATGGATTCTTGTAGTGTAGTGAATCACTCTGTTGTATAAATCAAATATCAGAAGAATAATTTTCCTGAAGTTTTGTTACATCAAAATAAACCCACAGATTTCAGAACCCCCACAGCTGGGGAGGTGGGATGTGGTGTGTGACTCTGCAATGCACAGCTGTCACAGAATAAAGGAATCAAGAAATTGCAGAAAATAAAGTTGGAGGAGTAGGCACACAAAAAAATATCTTACAGAATTTGAGGGTCCTTCTCTAGTATTTGTTCAAATGGTAGGTACTGTTTACTGCACCTAGACAATGAACATCATAAAAATATTTCTTAATATTTTATTCTTATTATTATTCTACCCGATTTTTTTCCCTGGATTTCTAGATACACAATCTATGCATCCTTTGTTCAACCCTTTCTATGTCTTTCAAAGCTTAGGTAGTTCATAAGACCTGATGCAAGTCTTTTGTGCTAGGGAAAATAAGAAAAGCTTGCTAGAAATTCAGAAATACAGTTCAAAACAATAAACCTCCACCTTAAAAACTCCAATACCCTTTTATCTCTTTCAGGTATACACACAACTGTACACAAAGATAGTCACATCTCCAGTATCAGTACTGTAAACACAATATCAAAACAAATGTCCATGAAACCAATCCCTTTAACCACAACTGACTCCTGCGCAGCCCTGTTCTTATTCATAAATAATTCTGTCCTTGAAATTAAAACTTTGAACAATACTTTTTGACTAGCTTACAGTTAACGAGACTTTGGTGTCTGTAAAAATAATACCAAATATGAAGAAGAACTCACTCCCCCCAGCATACAAGCTTTTCTTTTACTTTTCATTCAAAGAAAGTTTGATTTTTGCAATGATCCAGCAAAAGATTTGATGATGCTTAATATTGAGCATAAGTAGTTGCTGATTTGCTTAAGTGCTTTGCTGGATGAAGGTCAGAGTGCTTTGAGCCTTAAATGACAAAACCCAGGTTTTGTCCCACTCAATTTTCCCATCCTGAACATAAATAAACTAATAGCAAAAAAGATTAAACCAGTGCAAAGCTTAGTGCTCAGTTTAGGACAAGGAATACTGAGTCAGTCAAACATCCTTCCTTACCATCACGTTATGAAAGCCACAGAACCTGCATCAGGAATTAGCATAAAAAGACATGACTGCTTGCTTTCTCTCATGACAGATGGGTAGTCTCAAAATTAGAGGTTGGAGCCATCATTCCTTGCTTACGTGTTTAAGAAGGATGAATCACATTATTAACTAAGGGCTGATGCGGCTGTTTATTCCCAGTCACAGTCACACGGCAGGACTTAGGCTATCAGGAGGTTAGAATCCTTGCCCCATCAAACAAATCTTTATGTAGTTACTCCAACAGCCGATCTTCATTTTGAGGGAAGTTGCTTGTGCTCAGTACCTGACAGAAACGGCCCATGGAGGAAAAGTTCCTTGGGTGAGACTGTTTGTGTGAGTGATGATTGCTGACCACAATGAAAAGTCACCTAATCAGCCAGCCTGACTGGAAAGCCCAGTACACTCCACAGAACAAAACCAGCAAGCAACATGTCCAATTAGTAACAAAGGCTCATTTCTTTTTGATCACATTTTATGTTCTTCTCTCAGTATGTGAAGAAAAATGCAACAGATACAAATGCATGTGACATGTCAGTCTTCAACTCTCTTTGTCAAATGGAAACAATTACAACACAATTAAATGACAGTCCCATGCTAAATACATTGAAATAAAACCAGGCTTTTAGAGCATCATTCCAGTCACATTCTCTAGCAGTTGGTTTATCACTTAGCAGTACTGCTCGGCTGAGCCGTTATTCTTTGCTTGCTTTTTGATCAATTTTACAGTTAACCTGAACTTTTCTCATCAATCAGATCCTTAGATATTCACAAGCTCAACCTTAGGAAGAGCCAGTAACCTTAATTTAATTATTATCCAACGGGCCCATTTGAAAGTGTGTATATAAAAGCCAGTATTCACACTAGTCAACTGTTTTCTTCAGTGGTGAGAACAGTATTTATACTGTGTGACCTTTACAGAATGGAGAAGTAGCAGTAATACCTTTGACTGCTGTTTATGTGTAGACGTATGGATTCTCAGATGTTACCAGGCAGTTCATATACCTAAAGAACAAATTTTCTTGTATTTTTTCCCATTTCAAAAAGAGTTTATGATAGCGTTCCTTTGTCTCTGAGCAATATAATTCTCTGATGCTAAAAACATAAAGTCCCTACATACAAAGAGCTCTGGCAGAGGTTAATTGAGAACTCAAACAATGACACACTTAGATTCAAAGCACAGTATTGAAACCTGTTTCTGTGCAAGCAGATGACCCATGGAAATGCAGAATTTGTTTCCTGAGAAGTAGGTGGAAATGGGCACTCGAACACTGAAATCAACTAGAAAAGTCAGGCAGAAAAAGCTTTCCAAGACAAAATTAGTCTACCTTATAATTCCTTTCAAGGGCAGAGGTGTATAGAACCAATCCTGCCAAGTTCTGAATACCTCAAGTGGTACTAACCATCTCACATTACTTTTAAAGTTCAGTGTTGCCTTTCCCAACCTCTCAGCATCAGCCCCAGAATCAGAATAAGAAAGAGGGGAGGCAGGAAAAATGAAAAGAGAGGATGAGAAAGCAAAATCAATGCCTTTTGCATATAATCTTCATGGATTGAGCAAGCATGCCTGCTCTAAAAGTCTGAGAGCCTGCAGCTGTTCACTGACTTTGTTTCCCTTACCATAGGTAGTACCGAGTAATACCGGGACAAATTGCCACATGACAATGTAAGACATAATATTTTTTTTCCTTGAATCAGCTAATAAACTTTCAGACTTAAGTATTTAAGTATGATCACATGACTGATAAAAAGAGTCCGTTAAAATTACACAACAGGTTAGGAATACATTACCAACAAAATCTTCTACTTGCTCAACAATGTATACAGAAGTATGTTCCTAATATACAATTTTCAAGTAGATACAGACAGAACACGAGGGTTCTGGGTAACATTCCATCACCACTAAAGCACCTTTTAATTTGTATGTAATGAACACACTTTATCACAGACACCACATATTTTATCATGTTGAACTGTTGAGACTTTCTGCCATAAGTATCAAAATGTAAGACACAAAATAGCTGTAGTAAACTGATCACTCAAAGTAGCCTAAGTAAAACCTGTAGTCATTTTGTTTACAGTATTCCCTTGTAGTGCAAATATTGATGACTTCTCAGTTGCTTGAGGGACTAACACACACAAAACCCCACAAAACAAAGCAATGAACCCTCCCCAAAACAAAAAAAAAAAGATGAAAAAGTGAAAATAAATTAGTGTCTCAATATCAGACAATTATTTTTTTCTAATAAGTGCTTTGTCTCAACACTGACTTCATGAGCTAACAATCAAATGCACTCATACTAGAATTCATAGAAAACCTCCGGTTTTCCCCAAGAAAAGAGATCATGCCTTTCTATTACAGTACAGATAAAATAGTTCTATTCTCACCATACTAGCCTCAAAATATTACACTATAAAAAGTACATTTGATCTTAAAAAGTACTTACAGATTTTTATAAAATGAAGGTACAAGCACTTGAGTAAATGACAGTGTTCTAGTGCTCACAAATTGCAAGATGTGCGGCAGATATGCATGAGTTTAAAAGATCATATGTAGCTTATTTTTATCATGTCATATGTCAGCCTAACAAGATATATTTAACAATTAGATGCTGCTGTAAATTAACACCTATAACAGTTCTGTTTCCAACCTGGATTTAGCGTGGGATTAAGGGAGAACAAGCCTTCTGCATAGAGGACTTCACCTTTCTGCCAGCAAATAAAAGAGACAAACCAAGTCTATTCACCGACAAGTGAGAAGGAGACACAGGATACACAGAGGCAGCATAATGCAAGTTTATGTCGGAGGCAGTGTGCCTGCAACTACAAGTGAACAGCAAACCCCCTAGTGATCCACAATTGTATGAGTGGTGTAATTTCCTGTAGAGACACTGCTGTTGGTCTCACCACTTGGTTGCCTCAGCTAATCACCTCATTTGCCTGCTTCGGCCATTTGGGGAGATAAAGAATGAGGCACAAAGGGGTGGCAAAGTATGGTTACACTAAGGGAATAAAAACTAAATGAAGATATGTGAGGTTAAACTAACAAAGATAAATGTACAGTATTGTCTACACCATTTTTTTGCTTATATAGGCCCAGTATACAAAGAAGTATGGACCCAGTGTGATGTAACGGCTCTGATGGAATATCCCAGTGCAATTAGATGTGCAAAGTTGCGCTCTCCCCCAGTGGTAACACAAAACTCTTAGTACTGGCATGTCTCAGAACATGAATGCTGAGGAACATCAGTGGCTAGGAACTTCAGCATGCCGATATGCACATCAGCTACAAACATGGAGACTATGAGAATAGAGAAGATGACACACACACAAATTAATATTAAACACAATCTATAAGGATAGTCATCAAATTATGATGTAAAATGAAGACTACTCCTCTACCACTTCAGAAAGACAGTTCATTTACTCAGAGAGATTCTTA
Source organism: Falco biarmicus (assembly GCF_023638135.1). Lineage (NCBI taxonomy): Eukaryota > Metazoa > Chordata > Aves > Falconiformes > Falconidae > Falco > Falco biarmicus. The sequence continues at coordinate 30,363,402 of NC_079299.1, forward strand.
GCATTACAAGAAAAGCAGTGAATAGCAATCTTGCAGCAATTCCCCTCGTGATGGGCACAAGCAAGTACATTTGTATGGCAGAGCAGAGACTTTACCCCAAACTCCTGAAATACTTTCTACAGGCCAACTGGGCTGCTCAGCCTTCAGGGCAAAGCATATTACAGGCTAGCACTGAGTGAGCAGCACAAGCGTGAGCTGTGCCTTTAAAGTGGTTCTTTTGTCCTGTCTGCAAGATGAATATAGTTTGCTAAGACTTACTTTAGCCCAGTTTGTACAGGTATGGTGGCTGGCAATATCTGCAGCCCAGTTTTGTAAGGTACAGCTCTTGAAAGGTACCTCATATAGTAGTGTAAGTGGTAAGTAAAATAAGAAGAAAATGATGACATTCTTCAAGAAACAGCTTTAGGTCCTTGAAAATTATTATTTCAGTTTGCCTGCAACTGTAAAAATGAGTTTCAGATAATAGCTTTTCTTTTATATAGTAAATGATAAATGAGCATTTAAACATTGACTCATCCACCAACGAAGATACAAAGAACATAAAAACTCACTGTGCTAACAGGGAGTTTGAGGACTAAAGTCACCTGATTTTTCAACCTGGTGATTACACCATAAGGATGCTCATTTGTCTTTACTTCCACTCCAGCGTTCCAAAAAGTATATATATTTCCACCAAAGACAATCAACCCTTTTAGCTTCTGCCATTTATATTTCTACCCTAACCCTCACAGGAGTCTTCTGTTCAAAGTTCATGCGTCTTTTAGGACTATAAAGACTATAACTGGAATATTCTGACCTCAGGATATTGAGAGAGAGCAAAAATACTAGAAGAAACCCTCCTCCAGTGTTCCCCCTCACTCAGTATAGGTATATACCCTAAGAAAAAATCCTGTGAAAAAAGTCTTATCTACTTTGATTACCAATAGCAGTTCACACAATTGGCTCCTCTTTTGGTCTCAGTCTGACAAGAATGAGAAGTAAGATCACTATGTTGGGCCCAAGATTTTTCAAAGGGCTGGGATGGGGGGGGAATCCAAGCAAAAATAATCACGAGGAGCGAGTTTTATGATTACCACCACGGAACTTTTCATTTTTCCTAGAAAATACCTTTCCAAAGATTCATAATGAATAATTATATCAGAGAACTCCAACCACGCAAATAGAAGTTCATTTCATAATAACTATTATCTAACAGATCAGCTGAATTTTAAAATTTCAAGAGACAATCTGTGTTCAGGGTGAGTCAGATGTATGATTTCTTGTCAATGTTTCATTTCAGTTGTCTCCTGCATTATGAAAGGAAAGCATAGGAAGTAAGCCATCAAGATTTTACTGTGGTCCATGCAAGGAAAATTTACGCTAGGTTTTTGGAAGCTTTAGGCTGGGCTGCTTTGTTTTGAATCATGAAAAACATTACTCAGCGCGATAGCGCACCCTGCATTTTACATTTTCTGTTTTGAGGTATACAACCATTTTCTTAGGTTTCCCACTAAGCTACCACAGATATGCTTGCCCAAAGTATATGCAGCAATTTGAAAACAAGTCATGATCTTAGCTAATTTTAGCAAACGTTTTTTCAAGTTAAAGCACACCTTTTACATTTTGTTCATCAAGCTTTTTATTTTTTCGCCACTAAAATGGATTATTCCTACTCAAATCCTTGGCAGACAGACAATATTCCTGTTAAGTTCTCTGGAAGTTCCCTGCACATGACAAACACCATCACAATGAAAACAAACAGAATAAATTATGCAGGCATTAAAAATTGGGAATTAATACATAAAAATACTCATGGATCTGGTCACTGGAAAGTTTCAAAAGAATTAGTTAACAAGGAAATTAGAAAGAAAGTTATTTGGTTCAGGGATGTTATTTCTCCCCTCTCTATTAACTGATGGGTGAAGAAAATTGAGCTCATGATTTGGTGAGACTTGCTTTCTAGCATTCAAAATCTTTGGAAAATAGTTGGCTGCAACTCTGTGTGAAAGTTACTACATCCTATAAATGGTTCCCTGTGATCTGAATACTGAAATAAAACTAGACCAAGGATGCTGGAGAGCGTGTAAATTAAGTAGGGTCTTCAATCACTGGCATTCCAGCAGTCAGAGAGTAATTCCTTAATCAGAGTCAAAGTATAAACGAAGGATAGAGTCAGCATGAAAAGGGGTAAAAACACAGTTCAAAGTGGAACGTGCTCTGTAACATCTACATGCAAACTTTGTCATTGCAGTAGAACAAATGAGGCATGTTTGACAGTAATTTAATAGTTACAGCTTAGCTTGTCAAACACTTGGTGTTGCAGGGCCCTTCGCTTAAGGTGCTTATAACTTTGCCAGACTTTATAATTTGCGTCAAAATATCCTCAAAATTAATTGTTTTATAAAGGTTAAACAAACCCAGTGGGGTTGTTTCTCAAATGATGATGTTACAAATAACATCAAAAAACCTCTCCAAAAAACCTCCACACCTACCCTTTCACTGAGAAATATGCCTTCATGCTTTGAAACACTGACTTAAATTTTGGCAGGGAAGTCATTGTGAGATCAGAATTTGTCTTTTGTTGTCTCTAAATAATAAATAAATTAATTAATTAAAGGCTCCTGTACTCAATGGGCCCTTAGATGTGGCATCAAAACATTTCTCTGAAGCTTCAGCCTGCTCTGAGGATGTTTCAGTCTAGGGTTGCCATGGCAGTGCCCCATCATGCCCTTCTGCCTTCATGCCTGGGCTCAAGGACTGATAGCAGGGAGCCCCTGCTTTCCACACTCCAGCTCCTGACCCTCAACCCCCCCAGGATATATTGCTGACCAGAAAGGTTTCCATGCAGCCATCACTGCACTGAGCACTCCCCGGAAGACCTTCATTAATGTGGGAGCTTGCACTGAAGCCAATATCTGTGGCATTCCTTCTAGCTGCGTCCTTGCCTCATTCACCATGAAGGAGAGCACAAATCAAAACTGGCAAGTGTGGCTGTGGGCACAGGGAACCCCACCTCTGTACATGCAGACATTTAAAAACATCCAGTGAACAACTCTGATGTTTCCGCAACTTGAATTGTGGCATTTCTTGCCCCCAGAGCACTTGACTTTGTAACCTTTGCATTCTTCCAACATGGGTTTTACACGTAATATCCTACTTGCATTTGGAAATGAACAGCCACCATCCCATTGGGTTTCCAGCCCTAGTCACTCCCATTTTAAAAGATACACCCCAAGGACTAACATATATAATTCAGGTTTGGGATCACAGTTACCCCTCTGAAACCTCCTGTCTTGGCTGTCAAAGAAATTTACCTTTCTCAGTTTAAAGGTGCTTTCTCATAGGAATCCTCTCAAAACTCAAAGCTTTTTAACATTCACCAAAGAAAAACAATATCTGAAAGTCTTTTGGACTCCACTTCTGGGCTACTGAATATATTAATTCATCATTAGTAATGTTGAGGCTGCCTAAGTCTTCAATCACTTGTCCAAAGGAGATAGAAGACATGATGTATTTATATGTATAAATAAATATATCATCTTACATCAGAATTACACCATCATACACAGAGATTCAGTAAAATACAATTAAATAAATAGTCTTTAAGAATTCCTTGAAATGTAGCCCTCCATTTCAAGCCCTTTCAAGAGAGAGACTACACACACACTCCCCTTTTACAGCTTACATATACAATCTGAGTCATCAGATCATTTCACTAAGGTTGAGCATTGCATGTTATTATTTGTTACACCCCAATTTCCAAGATGCTGAGCTTTGGAAACTTTTGCTGACTTTGAAAGTAACACCTAACTGTACAAATAAATGGCACCTAAGTCATTTACTACAGCCTTTCCATAGCACAATAGCTACATAGTTATATTCTGCTTTCTCTCCGTCCATCTGCACTCATTTTTCTAAAAATGTTATTCCTAAATTTCCATTTTGTGAAAGAGGATAATCTCACCCAACTTCAAATGAAGTTTAGTGACCAGAGGAACTGAGAGGCTAAGGTTGTCCCATATAGTACCCAAGCATGGAATCAAGTCATACATACATAATCATCAGAAACAAGCTCCTTGAGAGCGCTACTATTCGAATGTAAAGCCTGAACTGCCTTTTGCCAGTTCCTACTGACTGTGTAGAGAGCTGACCTTGACTATATTCTTACCTCAGGCATTACTGAAGCATCTAAAGTTACAGGAGAAAACCCACCCTTTGTTAGTGGGAGCATGGTGGTTCTGCTGAGCACAGCACTGACAGCATATCCTCTTTGTCACCTCCTCCCTTTTGCTAAGATTCCATCACCACCCAGTGATGAAATTACATTACAGTTAATGCTTGTTCCTTAAATCCTCTAGCTGTTCCTGAGAACTATATTGCAACTATTGGGAATAACTACAGTCTTTAAAAGAGAGTCACCAGGTCTCTCAGGTCAACTGGAAGCTTTGCAGCTCTGCTAGCTCAGATGGCCACCAGCATTTATTAGCTCAGGATGAATGTCCCACATCTACCTTGCTTGATGTCACAGAGCAAGCAGAAAGACAACAGATCTACTCAGAACCCAGATCACAAAAAAGACAATGTGGGTGTTTCTACTCCCTCCTTTCACATTCCACTGCTTAAAAATAGTCCACGATCTAGTAAAAAGGCACCTCAAAGTCATATAAAGAAGAAATACTGTATTAACTTCCTGAATGCACCTCTTCTGACCTAATGAAAAGCTTTAAAAAAACCTCTCCTAATAATAAAACATCAACAATAATGATAAATAAATACATGCATGTAAGACTACGTCTAAACTTTCTGAATGTTACAAAACTTCACATTTTTTGTTTGGGAAAGCATAGGGAGAGGAAGTGCATTCCTAGAAAGGAGGCTGGAGATACACTGTAGGCACAACTAGGAATAGTGTGCCCACTTGACCTCAGCCTTCCTTCTCTAGGCATACAAAGCAACTTCCAAACAACCACACAAAATCAATTTTAAGCAACTAAAAAAGGTTGCATTTTAAAGATTTCCTTTTTATCTCAATAATGGTCTTCCTATCAAAGTTGCAAGTTCAGAGAGACTTTGACAGATTTTATAATTGGTTTTCATCTTGCCATTTGGCATTAAAAAAACCCACCAAACAAAACCCCCAACCAAACCCAAAAATTCAACAGATAATCAGGATGTGATCACACAAAACGGCAAAAGCTATTTAGGCATGTTCTTCTTGCCCACCCCCACAAAAAAAAAAAAAAAAAAAAAAAATTGCACAAAACCAGTCATCATTATTTAAAAAAAAAATTGCTCTATTGAAGCATGAAGAGCTTTTTCTGGTACTCCTTTGAGTTCAACCAATCTTATTTTCACTTGACAACAGGTATCCGTAGGTGTAACTTGTTTAATAGCATTATGGTTTGGCTGTGCCAAAACTGCTCCTCAGCAAAACCTTCCTTCTCATGTCACTTTTCAAATAAATATTTGTAACTTTTATCTTGGAAATTCTCAGGTTCACTAAACAAATACAGTCTTCTGAACACAGGATTATTTGTCCTTTATTTATTACAGATCATGTCCCTAGTACATTATTTCAAAAGATCGCAGAATGAAGAAAGGAGACAGTGTGATGAGCTTTCAGCTAAAGCACATAAACTTGGACTATCTTTTTTCACGGTTTTTTTTTTTCCTTGAATAAATTTATATGGTCAAGACTCTTAAGCTGCTCGGTCATGTCCACCACCAGAAGAAGCAGCATGTTTCTATAAAAAGGAAGTATAAGTTTTGTCAATGGATATCAATACTAAAAAACACTAGGTAGACTGCTTGGGTGAAACACCAGATCTGCAAAGTCAATGGCACAAGTTTTATTGACTTCTGCAGAGAAGTCATCCCCTGTTCTCCCAGGTGACATTGAACTATGGATGTGCTTTGGGCACCTCAGAGGTGTAAGGAAAAGGCAGACACTTTGGTTTTCCCTTTCACAGCACTGAGTGGCAAAACAGAGTCATTCCTGTAAAAAAACGATATGTTAAAAACCCTACACTTTTTACAAGATATACTGTTAATGACATATTAGCTACAAGTACAAAGCTATGTTTTCACTAGAAAAAAAAAAAATATTTGTTCGGTCAGGGTTTTCTTAATGGTTTTCCTATTCCTTGAAGCAATTTAAGCCAATGAGCCAAAATGGTCAAAACTTTCAGCAGTCCTGTTATTGGGTACTAGCCATGTCTAGTTCAAACACAATGGTCACCAATGCGATTAAATTCAGTTTTTCAGGAAAGATATTTAGACTTGTGCCTTAGCTTCAAAGTCATCTTTGTACAAAATATCCCCCACAAATGTTACAGGCTAAATTCAACTTGGAAGACCATGATCTGCAGATACACTCTGTATTTTCAGGAGAAACTTGCAAAACATTACACGAGCTGCTGCTGTTTCAATGACAGAAAACACAACCCAAAGACTATAGCGCAGCCACAGACACAATGTTAACATCCATTATGCTACAGCATCAGACACTAAACTGAGGTCTAGCAACTTTCACTATGCCACAGGGCTTCCTCTGGTGGTAAGCAAGATGAAATCACGGTGGTTGAGCAGAGATCTATAGAGGAAGCTTTCTCCGCCAAACACACAAAGAATGAAATGCTGGAGAATGGCTGCAGCAGGGGCAGTTTCTAAGATAAATAAAGATTTAAACACCTAGTGTATTGTGCTTTAGTACATCTGACTGCCGTCTCATATTAAAAACAAAAAACAGGTAGTGAACTCTTATATTTTCACTACAGAGAACATTGTTGTGGCATGAAGTAACATACCAGATTTAACCACTGAACTCCAGGATCGTAAAACCCAATTATGTATTTAAATTACCAAATTAGGTACTTAAGTGTGGTAATCCTATAGGAACATGTTGCAACATTGTAGCAACAATGTATCAAAGCTCAGGGTAAGGAGTTAATATAGGGGAAGGTGATTTTATCTTAAACCAAGGTCAGTTTTACATACTCCTCCAACCCCTGCCAAGCATCAGGACTTTTGTACCCAACCTATCTGCACTGCCAGCTTTCAGACACTAACTTTGTGCACACGTATGGACAGGATCCCTCACAATGACACAGAAAGTTAATTTATGTAGAAGGCATATTTAAAAAAAAAAAAATTGAAAAATTTACCCAAAAGTCTACATTTATCTGCAAGGAGGAAATAGGACAGAAAGCAAGGGCACAAGCAAGAAATCTACAGAAGGTCCAGAAAAAAAGAAAGATATGACAATACAGGTCCAAAAAATTTACCTTAACTGCTTTTGTGTTACCAAAATAACCACGGAAAATAAACAAGCACATGCAACATTCCCTAAATTTTCATGTAAATTTCTTCTGCCCCAGACATGTTCATTTTCTTTATTTCTTCCCTCTTCCACCTGCTCTTTCTTATTCTCTGTCCATCCTCAATCCTGCTGTTTGGATTGATGCCACTAGTAGTACCACAGTGGAACAAAAATCTCAGCTATCTCATATACAGACTTCATTTAATTAGGTCTGAAGAAGACCTGTCCAGTCAGGAAGAGTCTCTGAGTATATGCAGCTGCCAGAGTGGCCAGCGAAAATGGAAGATTGATGCCATAAGTCAGGCCATGGAATAATATATGATGTACCATTTCTTGACAGATGCAAGACACATATCTGTGCTTCACATCCTTAAAAATAATAATAAATAAATATGCAGTTGTATTCTTTAGATACATACACAGATAGAGCAAGGAGGCACAGAGACACCGAAAGTCACATTTACATGTACAAGAGTATAAATTGGTTTGAAGTATTCAGATAATTATCCATAGAGCACAGCAGTTTCCAGTTAATATTGCCAAAGTTCAGCCTCGGATGTATGAAAATGTATGTCTGAGTTACCTGGGCATTGACAATGTATGTACAGGTACCTAGCTACATGTACACAGGGCTGAGTATTACCCTTACCTTTCACATCTGAGGAAACGAATTCAAGAAGCTTCTCTACGGATTTTTAGAAGGAGCAGACATTAACATCTGTACAAGTAACTTCATTATTCCATTACCCAGAAGCTAGAATGAGAAAAAGCATTAACATCCTGATTTCAACTCACGAGTTTCATGCTAAATTACATTTTACCTTTCTTTTGCTTTATTTCAGCACTCTTGGCCCTACTCTACCGAATTTACATAGGTTTCCATGCAAGTAACTGAAAACTCAACTATCCTATTCTGACTTTAAATGAAAGGATCACATATTTTAATAGTTGATTCTCCTATGCGATTGCTCCTCATTCCTAAAACTGAAGCCATTAGCAGCTGTAAACTTTCCTTCCCTATAGTTGCTTAACTTCAATGACAATTTTAGATTAAAATTAATTCACATGATTAAATAAATTGGAATATTAAAAATAGAACTATAGAAAGATAAAAGCAATGTAGATATTTTAGATATAACACAAAGTTTTTAATTAAAACACAGAATCTTCAATTTGCTCCTAAATAAAACAGTAACCTTCACTTGATTGATCCTAGGAATGCTGCTGATATATCTTGTTATACTGGCGTGAATCACATATTAATTAACAATTTGAGTAATTAAAATGTTTTTATTCTTTAAATATATTAGAGATGGAGCCAAATATCTATCATACATGTGCAAAATTTATGGTATCCAACACTGAAGTAAATTTAGTGCTGAAGGAAATATAGTCTGGCTGGCTGCTATATACTTTGAGGTAAGTATTTTAGCTTACTTGCTGTATGATGATATGTACAAACTGAGTCGATATGAGAGATAAATCTGTTGTTCATGCGGATATTTTTGATTTTTTTAATGTAATACTTACAACTAAAGGTAAAAGAAACCTCTTCCATGTTTCCAGGAAATCCACTAGAGTTTACAGCTTCTGTCCAAACTCAGTGTTTCTATTAGCTCCAAAAAGCAATTATCTGTGTGCAGAAACATACTGCACAGCATTGCTTTCTTGTCCTTAGAGAAATTAAGAGTTCCTTAGCGTACTTCAGCAATTCACACACATAATGGTCAAACTAACACTAGCTTGTACGTATACTGTCACTACAGTTACTAAAAACATACTCCAGTCTTTGTAATTCATGTATAATGGTTGCCTTCAGCTTGTTCCCCTTTGTTGACTACACAGGTTGTGCCGTCCCCTGGGACATTATGCCCCAGCATGGGATATGTGCGCTGGCTAGCCCCTGGCTCCTCTGAGGCGGCCCGTGGCTGCCTCCGCTCTTCTGCAGACCTCCCCTGCCTTCCCAGCAGCTTCTCCTTCCCCCGAGACCCTGGCACCCATCCACCCTCTTTTATCAAATACATTCCTCTCACTTCTGGCTTTCAGTCCAGCTGCCCTGGACAAAGCTCACACAGGCTGGTCTCCCCCACATCTCACCTTTTCCCAAACCACTTACTTCCAGGAATCCTGGCTTCCAACCTGCACAAACAATTCTGTGCCCTTCGCTGCCTCCAGAGCTTGGGTATTATTGCTTATTTCTGCGTTATTCATTTTTATTTTCTTTACGTTTCTTTTTTTTTTTTAATCAGTCTTCTGTCATCTTTGTTTTCCCTCTCCTTCCAAGACCGTCACTTGCACCAGCTGTAGGTGCACGGGCTAGCATTTCCACCATCCCCTCACACTGGCAGCAGCAGTGTGAAGAGCTGGACACTGTGAAGCGAGGTGGGCGCAGCCAGTTCCCACCGGTTCCAGCCGGTCCTGGCCCAGGGCATCGCCTCAGGGCAAGCAGCTTCAAGAGCAGACAAAATGGCTGCAAGCAGCCAGGCAGCTTTGAGAGCAGACAAAATGGCAGCCAGCGGCCAGGTATGCAGACAAAAACCCCAACAATGTGAAAAACAACACCGTGAGACCAGTGGGGAAGAGGGGGAGGAAGAAGAGGTGCTGCGGGCTTGGGGCTGAGACCCAGGCAGGGGTAGGTTCACATAACAGGCAGCGGCAGAGGTGGTGATGGGGCAAAGACACTGCTACTCTGAGGGAGAGATGAAACCAGTGCACAAGTCTGGTATCTATCCCCAGGTTTCTTTGAGATTCTTGTCAAAAAAAGCCCTCTTGAACACTTTGACAGCACATTATACTGTCAACTCTAAACTTCTGATGAAAAATACATATGTATGTAAATTTATATGTCACCCTAGGAGCATAAAAATATACAGGTACTATAAATTTCTGTACACCAGTTCTTGCTAGCCAGAACAAGACACTTTGTGTACCCAACATATTCTGGCTTATATAAATTTAGTGGCAAATTATGTTCTTATTCCAGTTTTCCCAACAAGCCACAGAAAAATCAGCTATCCTTTCCTATTATTCAAGATCTCTAAAATTAGCGCACTTCAGATGTTCCCTAGCACTGTCAAGCCACAGTATATACTGTAATTTCAGTATTTAAACCTTCATCCCAACCTGGGCTGAAAACAAAATATTTCTATGTTAGAATCTTTACGTTTCCACATTGCAATAACCTTGCTTGCATGCTATGTAACACGCACGAGGCATCTTTCATTTCTCCTCAATGGGAAGAGAATGGCTCAACTGCAGATCACAGATCTTGAACAACTGGAGTCAAGTTGCAAAAGCCTGTGTTGGCAGGTCAACAGTTTGAACTCCTTTCTCTACACATCTTCACTTGCCACCAGGTCAACACAAATATTTAAGGGCTGAGTGCAGCTGTGAACAAAGCAAGCCAGTGCTGATGAAGGGGCACGAATTCTTCCCCCTCACACAATGTGTCTCACATGCCATGGCAAACTACCCAAATGGTGGGGCTATGGTCCCTTTACCGGACAAAATCTACCTGGTGGTGGGTCCAGCCCAAAGCTCTGATGACTCCTGTACACTTTATTTGCTAACAATTTTAAAAACTGTCAAAAATCCTCTACAAGGCTGACTCTACCCCTCTACATGTTTCATTATATTTCCCAGCAATTTAAATTTTATTCCTACCAAATCTTGTTCCCTGAGGCCTGATGCTTCCAGAATATTGTGATTTCTTTCACCTTCTGGCAGAATACCTTTCTCCATTATGAAAAGTAGCAAGCACTTAGAATAGTTCTGTCCAAGTATTGCCAATCACTATGTGAAATATAGGGAACCTGGAATTCCCTCAGCAGTGGCAGAAAGTCCTAACTGCTATAGTTCTCATAACTTTCTATACAGTTTTATTTTGGGCACCTTGAGCTACAGAAACCTGGGGTCTACTAGTCAGACATAGAAGGACCAGCTAAAAGCTGGCACAGAGACACACAGTTCTGCCCTTAACACACTCTTCAAGAGAAAGCCTTATCTAGTATGTTCCCAGCCTGGATCCAACTGCTTGTGTTAACTCAGCAGCACACTGTAAGGACTACACAAACAACAAAATAACTTTGGGATTCCCAAGGTGTGTCTACATTAATATTTCAGTTTGAATCGGGAGTGTTCTGGAAGCTAACCCGGAGGATGCTCTCAGGAGCAAACTCCATGCACTCTGCTACCGGAAGATAGCTTGTGAGACCTGACTAGGTTAAACACTCACATGAATACCTGTTGGAACAATTAATTCTTCTTTTCCCCCAGACTTATCAGCTAAAAGTAAGAAACAGCAAGAGTGTCATATACCGTATGTTCTGCTTCAGTCTCCTGGAGCTAAGGAGAAATTCCTTAACTTCCACCAGATGTAAAATACATATTTTTCCTTTCAGGGCAGTTGCTAGAATAAATGTCTGACACGAAAGAGCAAATGCTACTGCAGGCCTGATTTCATCCCGTCCCTAGCATCCTCTAAAAAAGGTAAACAAACACCAAATACGTAGAGTATTAATGATCACTAACCGATGTTTTCTTAGGAGATCTGGGATAATTCAGTGAAAACTGAAAAGACGAGGGAGGCAGAAATTAAACTAAACACTACTTCCACTGACCTTACGTGCCTTGAGACTTGCTTTCATATATGACCTAGGGGCCATGATTAAAGAACCAGGAGAGGCAGAGCCCCACTGCAGCTTTCAAAGCACGCTCATGACATTACAACATCCAGCCATAACAGGAGAAGGCTACACCTGGATCAAATGGATTCTTACTGACCATGGCACAGAAAGTTAGTGTAGGACCTAGCTTCTGCCTGGAAAAGAAACTAGACTTGTAAATACCACAGATCAGGATCCATAAGTTTAAGAAAAAAACCCCAAACAAACAAAACCAAAACAAACAAACAAACAAAAAAAAACCAACAAAAAAACCCACAACAGTAGTATCCTGTCTCCACGTTTCCCTACAGCATTTTGAAATTTATTCTCAAGTATGTAAATCTTTCCATTTCAGTGATGTTAGTAAAGGGAGCAGAAAATAGATCTTCAAATCATTAAAACAAAAATAAAGTAGATCATTAAAGCACAGAATTTTATACCTGTCCATTATTCCCTTTACCTACATACCTGTGTGGAGAAGTGTACATACAAACACACATGCACAATGGTGCCAACCCTTTTCAACATATAATTTCGGCCAATAAAGCTGTGAAAATGACAGTCCCACCTTCAAAGCTATCGCTGTTACTATAGATGAGTCCCTCTTTTTCCCACTCTCTTTCTCACTCATACACACACATGCAGCACATAGATGAGCTGCCAGTTCTATTTATTAGACTCCTCATACACAGAGAGCAGATAGCTCATCTGCATTTTATCAAGTGTCTGTATAATTAAAGCTTATTGCAAACAGAGGTATTATTGGTATATTTTATTACTTGTCTATGAGCAACCGAAAAAGTAAGAGGCATAAATGAATTCAGTTTTACAGTACTTTGTTTTAAACAAATGTCACTACCTACACACACACACCTAATTATCAGTTCTTACACATCCTGCCAAATATCAAGCCTATAGTTCATAAGCCAGACTCACGACAGGCAGTAAATATATTCTCCCTAATTTAAAATTTTATTGCAAAATACCCTCTGCACTACGTTAACCTACACTAAATCACACCACACAACACCAGCCTTACCAGTGTTTACTTACTCATTC